>NW_003551626.1:0-2359 GCF_000090795.2 Amphimedon queenslandica | reverse complement strand
TTATTTTTCTGTAATAATTATATTAATTAAAATATATTTGTAAAAAATAATATTTATTAAAATATGTAAAAAAAGATCACTGTGTTTCTCTCTCTGTGTCTCTCTCTGTGTGTTTCTCTGTGTGTGTGTCTCTCTCTCTCTCTGTGTTTCTCTCTCTGTGTCTCTCTCTGTGTGTGTTTCTCTCTGTGTGTGTGTGTCTCTCTCTGTCTCTCTCTCTCTCCCTCCCCCTTTTTTCTTTTTGTTTATTGAAATATTTAAAAATAATCACCTACACTACAAAAAAGGATTATCTATACTACAGTCTACAATGTTCTATTAAACTAAAAACTGGACCCGCTAATAATACCTAATTAACTAAACTTCACTATTGGTAGTGGTTTGTGTGGTTGTTCTTTTCTGTGTCTATCAATCAATGTCTTCTTTTGATCTTTAAGAGTATCCACCAGGAGATTAATCCCAATATATTCAAGTGATGGATGGATGAAGATAGTTTCATATAAATGTTGTACTAGTTCTATCCAGTTAGGTTGAGATGACTCGTGATTAATATATCTACACTCTATCCTCAGTAGTCTGATGGTTGTATGTGACTGTAACATGTTAGTAACAGCAGGTAGTCCCTGTTCATAAAACAATGGTGTCATTATTTGTTTCTTCTCTTCCTCACTATAGTTACTGTATAACTGATCTGGTATGAAGTTCACTTCAAGTTCTGTGAGATTGTTCTTTTGAGAGATGACATTAATAAAAGTTTTTATCTCTTCATTCAGTGGAAGTGAAATGGATACACTCAACTGCTGTAGACTGGTGTTGTGTCTGAGACCAGTTGTTAGGAAGGACAGGAATGAACTGGGAATGGTTACGCTATAGCTATTATCAATCTCAAGGTATTTCAGTGTTTGGTTTTGTGTTAGCATGTCTTGTAGACTAGTACCCATACTGCTGGTATATACTCTCTCCTCCTTTATCTCCACTCTCAGAGCTTTAAGTGTAGTATTGGTTTGTAGAATAGTAAATAGTTCAATAGCACTCTCAGCTGTGACTAGCGGTAAAGTAAGTGTATGTAGACTGGGATGAGAGAGAAATAGAAGATGTGGTGGGTATGGATCATCTAGTATCAGACAGTGTAATCCTTTGATATGTGTAAGGAGTGATGTCATCACTTCACTAATCCTCATCCATCCTTCTCTTATCTCTAGAGCAGTCAGTGGTGTGTTCACCTCTACTATATTCAGTGATGATGGTGCGTACAGTGAAAGAGCTTGTAATGTGTTGTTGTCCTTTAGTAACTGCTCTATTACTCCATCAGGTAGAGTAGGAGGAGGAGCATCTATTGTTAATGATGTTATTGTTTTATTTCTTGTTACTCCTCTAATGATGACACTGATAATGGTACTTGCTATTTCATTCCTTCCTGTATACTCAATCTTCATTTCTTGTAGTGTTGAATTCATTTCTATACATTTCTCAAGTTCAGTGCACTTGTCTGTGTAGTATGTATTGTCAACTGTTGGTATAGTAGGATGGCGTGTTATTAAGTGCAGTATCTTCAATTGAGGAAGATTGAGGAACTGTAACAATACAAGACAGGGAACATATTGACCTGATAATAATACACAGTAGCACTCCTGAATATTGTATAGAAGTGATGGTTGTAATAATTTGTGTATTGATTCAACAGTGGATTGATCCAACCATGCCTCCAGTCTCTTACACTGGGTCTGTAGCAAGTTATTGGTTAGTCCAGCTGTGAAGACTGATAGTGACTGGTTTAAAAATACAGGGTCCAGGTGCAAGTGATTCCATGTTGTGTTGGAATTGTTTATACAATAACTTAGACACAACCAGTCAAACAATGAAAATAATACTCTATCATCATACAGACACAGTGAGTGGTTGTTGATGGATTGTGCTAATACTTGACATAATGTTGTGTTCTGTGATTCATACAGGAGTTGAAGAAGAAGAATAGGAACATTGTCAAAATCATCCGTTCTGACATGATCAATGCTCGATACTTCATTCCTTATTCTAATCTCAGGATTCTGATAGAAGTAGGAGAGATGACAAGTCCCAAATCCAAACAATGGTTCCCTCTTACACTGTAAGTCAAGTTGTTGTTTATTAAAATACTGTTGATAGCTCTCATGTTCAAGGTGAGTTAGACCTGCCACAAACCTCAGACACATTCGAAAGTGATCATCATCAAAGTGATCACTTAAACACTTCCTCTCTCTTCTTCTCATGCTTAGCTATCCACCATGCAGCTAAAAATTCCTGTATACTCAAGTGAAGGAACTGATACTTCTCCTCATCATATTCTGTGAATGTTGTCACCAATCCAAGATAGTCTTCATTG
>NW_003551625.1:0-2360 GCF_000090795.2 Amphimedon queenslandica | reverse complement strand
CAACCAGTTATATGAAGAAGAGGAAACATGTAGACATGTGATACTAACCTCTTCATATCTATTACCATCCCTCATACCAATAATACTCACATTATTTCTCACTAGCTGTTGCTCTAGTAGACTAGTAGTGTCTAGTGTATATGTACCAGGAGACAGGTTGATAAGGATACCTGATGAACAGTTGTATTGTAGAGTAGCAGTTCCTTGTATAGCTAGATCAAGAGTAGCACAAGGTGTTTGAACTCCTCCAGTCCAACAAGAGGTATTGTTGATACCATCAGATGAACTGACATAGATCCTACACTCCAAACCAGTAGCAGAATATACTAGAACAAGAGAAAGAAGAGAGACAAGAACCACTCCAGGAGACATCATTGATTCAGGGCTAACATCTCTTAAGTTCATGTGACTGTTTGTATAATATTATCTTAGAAGATCAATCTTGTAGTGTCTTTATATACTACATTTCAGCAAGAATACATCTTGATTTCAGGTATGTGCTTTTATTTATCAAATTATGTGTAAGAGGAAAAGTAATCAAGCTTTCAAAATGACAAATAGTGTAAGAATTCACTACCAGAAATTTTTTTAATGATAAAGTATTTGCCAAATTTTAAAATGAAAATTAAGAAATCAAATCAAAATGATTATATAAAATGAGAACCAGTCCTTGATCATAACTCTAATATCTAGAATCTATGTCCTTGATCACTATAGGTATACCTAGTGCACACAAAACACACATGATGTGTACAATGATACAACCACTAGTCAACTAATAATAATAATAACTAATGAATGACTCACTCACCACAAAATAAGTAAAGTCTAAAATAGATAGGTTTATGTTTATGTAGCAATCATAGCAACAAGTGTTGCTATGACAATGAAGACAAAAGCCACAGTACCATACCCACCATTACCAGTAGGAGGATCATCAGTGGATTAGGATTAACTATGGTGCTGTTGGTCTTGTGTGATGGTGATAGTGTTATGTGTTATTATTACCTTATTGTTATTAATAATAATAAACCTGCCTTTTGTCTATCAAGTCAGTACAATATAAGATACATTGTCATTTGCCAATAGAATCAGTTTACACTAATCTTCAATGCTATCACATCTACACACTATGCAACATTGTGCAAAATAATTGCTGGAACATGATAGATCTACATAATAAATTGTTTTTAAAGAACTTTTTAAATGAAAAAATACATAAAGCAATAAAATTATTTAGCAATAATCTAAAGCTAAAAATAAACCAAAAGTAACTAAACAGTAGCTTCATTAACACTGCCATAAGTAGCAGCTGTAGAATTAGTAATGCAATTTTGATGCTCACCAGATACATCATACATTCTACCAGAAACATGCTGTTCATCATATTCTTGTGGATTCTCCATATACGATCAGCAATGCAATCATCATCACTACATACTAATGGCTGATAGTCATTGTCTTGATATTGGTTAGCCACTGGATTATTTTTCTTATGATAGCGATAACATGATTTTATCATTTTATATACCTGATAGATTATATAACTTGGTAGAATAATACCAAACAATAGACCATTGACAATTGGTATCATATACTTACCAATAAATTGGACAATTTTCCAACTAAAGTGAGAATAAGAGTCAGCTTGAGATTTGAACAAGATCCAAAAGGAAGCAACACTGCAGGCACATCCAAGTGCCATCACTACCAGCATAATTAAAAACTCAGTAAAACTATGAATATTTCTAATAACTATTACTGCTAGTAAGAAGGAACAGCAAGACTGAGAAATTGGTATTCCAAATAATCAATAATATGCATAAACAAATTCACTCAAAATGATTATTCTTGCCAGTAGGTATAGTCCAGCCATGAAACGATAATCATAAGTATTCTCAGTTCCATTCTTATAAGGACCAGTAAACACAACACCCAGTGATATCAGTAGCTGCTTCCTCAAATGTAAACAATCCAATAACTTTTGAAACCATTTGAGTGGATAAAGGAGTATATAAAGTGTTGGTAGAACAATCAGAAACAATAACACCAAGATTGCAAAGAAACCAGCAGCACCATGAACCCCTTAAAGTAATCCTGCTTCATATCATAATAGAATTTGAGGCTACATATACTGTTTAGATTAATACTCAATATTTTAAAGGTAGTGACAGCTAACAGAGTAATATTGATGCTATAAAATGAGTAAAAGATGGTTCAATGCCAGTTATACTCCAGAAATGAGCCATGCAATGATGAAATGGTCTAGTAATAAATACTACACACTTGAAACCTTTATCATACAATGTCATCCAAACATAGAGTAAGAGGAGGAGGAGCAATGGATAGAATCCTATCAC
>NW_003551624.1:0-2360 GCF_000090795.2 Amphimedon queenslandica | reverse complement strand
ATCACCATCAAAATACACACCTGATGCCCACACTGCACACTTCCAATGAGTCCATACATCTATACACATAGAAACAAATAATTTATAATTAGATAATCATACATGCATGTATATGTGCATTACACTGTACCTTCTGTTCTGTTGTTAACATTGTTTAAAGGTCCATACAGATAACTGAGCTCACTAGCATTATTACCAAGATTACAGAGGGCACAGGACCAGTCTACTATATTAGGAGGCCTCACCTCATCAGATACAACACCTCTTCTCTTCTTTGGCCTCCTCTCATCTGAAGACTGTGACTCTCCATTAAAACTTTCAATGTTCCTCTTAGCCCTCCCTCCTCTCCCACTGGCTCCAGTAGTACCAGTATCTTTATTAACAGGACCTCCTCCTGATACTTTACTGGTATTACCAAACTGACGGGATAACCCACGTCCTGTAATATGAGAAGGACCACTAGCAGAACCATTGAGTGATGATCTTTTAAGAATATGTGCTCTTGATCTTGTCACTTGGTCTTTAGTGACTGATACTGATACAGGACAGGAGTGGGAAGGAGTGGGTGAGTTTTGATGCGAAGATAACTGAGAGTGAGGAATAGAGGAGGAGCTGGATGGGGAGCCAGAGGGAGAAGCTAGTAATGATAAAAGGACAGGAGAGGATGGTGATCTGGTTTGAGGAGATGATGAGGAGCCCTGTTGCTGCACTAGTGGAGAAGAAGATGGACACAAAACTGAAGAGGAGGAGTGTCTTTGAATACAAACTGATTTCACTTTAGATGATCTAGTTATTGGCAATGATAGGCGAGTGGGTTTAGCAGGAGGAGTATGAGACAATAAAGTGGAAAGAGACATAGGAGATTGAGTTCCAGTGTTCCCTTTGTCTACAAATGAGGGAATGTTTTTTAATTTTTCAACACAGAGCCTTGGAACTGAGGAATGGAGTTTAGTGAGTGGCTTCTTCATCAATGGGAGTCTAATGTAGCACTGCTTACCATGAAAGAGTCTAGGAGAAGGAGGAGCACTGACACTGGATGAAATACTGGCTGGAATATTAGGGGAAGCACTGGTAGAGACACTGCTTTGAATATTGGGGGAAGCACTGGATGAAATATTGGTTGGAATATTGGGGGGAAAACTGGACAAAATACAGGTTGGAATGTTGGATGAAACGCTGGTAGAGGCACTGGGTAAAGCAGAATTTATTGATGGGCTAACACTGGTTAGAGCACTAGCTGCAGGACTGGTTGAATTAGAGTTAGTAATAATGATAGGAGGACTGGTTGAAGAGATAGGAGCTGTATTAGAAGTATTGGTCAATGAATCAGAAGTGCTGGTGCTAGCATTGGTGGTCTCTTCCATTGAGCTTGTTAATCTTCTCTTTATCTTTGACCTGGTAACAATACCAGTGGAATTATGCTCTCTCTTTCTCTTCCTCTTCACTTTGTTACGCGAGAGCGGCTTAAGCTGCTCAACAGCATTCACTGACTTATTTGAAAAAGGTGAGGAATTAGAAATGGCAGATGGACTGGAGGGAGGGGTGGGACGGACACTAGCACGTATGAGGCAAATCATGGGAGACTTGGAGAATGTTTTCTTGTTGTTTGAGATCACTGGAGATGAGTTAATAGCAACAGAAGGAGAGAGAGATGAGGCTCCTGAAGGAGAACAATATCTGTCCATAGGTTGAGGAGAGGGTGAAGAATGGAACTGGGGATCTGGTGTACATGTAGCTCCTATTAAAAATAAAATAATAATGGAATCACTTTTCTTTATAAAATTAATTTCTAAGAAATCAATTTTTGATCAGACTCAGCTCAAAATTTTTAAACAGCAAAAACATGCCATGCATCTTAAGAATGCTTTTGAAACATTGGTTCTTTTTTTTAATGCTCATATCTCAAAAATTTATTGGTGGAATCAGTTCAAACTTTCTACACAGCATAGGGACATCAATGTCTATCAGAAACTGTAATAAAAATTTGAAGTGATTTCGGAGCCATTTTTCAAAAAACCATGGGCTATAGCCTTGGGTATTTTTCAAAAATGGGCTCGTTTTTAAAATGCTCATAACTCGGAAATTTTTCAGCGGAATCAGTTCAAACTTTCTACACAGCATAAGGACATCAATGTCTATCAGAAAATGTAATAAAAACTTGGGGTGATTTCGGAGCCATTTTTTCAAAAAAACCATGGGCTATAGCCTTGGGTATTTTTTAAAAATTGGCTGATTTTTAAAATGGCCATAACTCGAAAAAAATTTGTCGGAATCAGCTCAAACTTTCTACATAGCATAAGAACATCAATGTGTATCAGAAAATGTGATAAAAATTTGGGGTGATTTTGGAGCCATTTTTT
>NW_003551623.1:0-2361 GCF_000090795.2 Amphimedon queenslandica | reverse complement strand
GTCTCTCTAGCATACAGTAGTGTCCCACTGTTAGTGAAAGCATAATGAGCTGCTTCATCCAGTGAACAATGGCTACCAGTAGGGACTGGCCTTGGCCTATATGCTTCATTGACCCTCGCATTGACCACATCTTCTCTACCCATGGTCACTCTATCCCTAGTATAATCTTAATACAGTCTATAGTGTGGCTGTACTTACTCTCTTTTGATTCTTTTATTTCTTTTTTGAAAGAAGGTCCAATAGATAATGAGACAGCCACAGACTATCAGTATTACTATTCCTCCTATTGTTACTTTTTCTTCTTCACTTATGGTAGCCATCTTCCTTTTCAATCTTCCCGGACTTCCCCTCTGTCTAAACTAACTGTCCCACCCTCTCATATTGTATAATCATCAGTGTATGGATACAATCAGTGTGTAGTGTTGGACTTGGTTCACTGTCTAATCATGTGGTGTTATTCATTAGTGGGTTTCATTGTTGTCCCCTTTATTTATTCTTATATCTATACATGCTGTAATGTCAGTTTACAATGCATGAATAACTGTCAATGTTCCTTAAGTATTCTCTTGTTTCATATTCATCTTTATTTTTATAATGCTTCCAAGCTAACAGCTCAAACCCATTTCTTTTCATCTTCCTCAGTCCTTCTTTATTGCTGTCAGCATCACCATATGCTCCACTCCATATCTTCCCAATGTATACAGTTGGTTTATTATATTTTTTAGAAAAGTGTTCAATAAGTTTGTCAGCACACCAGCAACAGGGTGAATTCTTGATCCAGATTATCTTTATATTCCTGATGTCCTCATCTCTTGTCATGTCTATAAATACTTCCTCAGCATGTTTATATTCTTCACTCCAGTATATAGTTCCTCTAGCATACAGTAGTGTCCCACTGTTAGTGAAGGCATAATGAGCTGCTTCATCCAGTGAACAACGGCTACCAGTAGCTACTGGTCTTCTAAATGTTTCATAGACTCCTGTCACTTTCCTAAACAGACTCCTGTCACTTTTACTTACTTGCCTGATCCTTTGACATTTTTTGTATACATTATAACATGGTATCTTTTGAGGGCAACATAGACAGGTACAAAGGACTATGGATATAATGAAGAGGATTATACAAATGGTTGGCAAGGGATAATTATGAAAAATATTAGGATTAAAAGAAGCAAATAAAATTAAGGTCATGGTCATGAAAAGAGCAGCTATAATGGGATTTTTGATTGAACAGATTCCATCCATACGTCTGTTAGTATAGTTTGTAGAAGATAGAGAAAGATAGACACACCCAGTTCAAACTGTTATTGTAATATGATAGTGGTTATGATTATTCATTAATAAAACACAATAACTATTAATAACTATAATATGAATGATTATAAATCCTCTCTATTCTTAGTCTTCTCATTATTATTGTTCTGTATATTGTTAGCATACAGCACCTGTAGTTCACTCCAGCTGGTAACATTAAACCCGTTTTCAATTAGCTCCATCAGTGCCCTGTGCTGAGCCATCATACTGAAAGCACTGGTTGCTATGCGACCAATATGGAGGTCGGGTTTAACTGGTAGAGACCTGAAGTGGTTGATAAGGGCCTTGGTACTCATGTGGGACGGAGTGGAGGTGATCCATAGTTCAGTGATCAGTGTTGGGTCTTTGTTATCACTTACGAACATAATCTCAGGATGAATGGCATCTTTATATGTTGTGTATATCTAGAGGAGGTTTAATTAATTGTGTGGGTGGTTATTGGAGTACTTTTCCTTCGTTGGTTCTTAATAAACTTATTTTCTCTTTGAATGCTTTAGCAGCTGCTTCCTCCACAGTATAATAACCTTTTAAACAAATAAATGAATAAAATAAATATCATTTCTTACTTTTTTCAGAAGTAGCATCAGTCAATAAGCAAGCACATATTATTATTGTGTTTAATATTTTCATCATTTTCCAGCTGTCAGCTCACACTCCCTATACTTACTGTCTCTATTACATAATATAACATCATAATGGTGTGACCTTTTATGGACTGGTAATGAATATGATTATAGATATTGTGGGTGTGGTTTGACCTTCATCAAAAAAGATATGTAATTATGTAATGGTCGACTAATTAATTATAAAATATTACAATAATGCTGTTCTTCTAGTTCTTGCTCTCTCTCTACTTCATTTCTTAATCTCCTCAACTCTCTCTTCCCTTCTCTTATGTCTTGACACGTTTGAATGTTTAATTGAGTCCAAACTTTCAATTTAAATCCATTTTTAATGAGCAGTTTCAATCCTTCCTTATCGGCCCAGCTGTCATTATTATCACTGTTCATTCCTATATATACCGTCGGCTTCCCTATGGGGTATAAC
>NW_003551622.1:0-2361 GCF_000090795.2 Amphimedon queenslandica | reverse complement strand
CAGAGGCTCCAACGGTTGCACCTGGGACTGGTATTATTGCTAATCCTGGTAATACTCCAGCCCCTGCTGGCACTAGGACCTGTATCTCAAGAACTGGTGTTGGATATTCAGTCCGTCTTGTCTGCAATCTATCATACAACAATAAGTCAGTGTCTGATGTTACTTTCTCTTGGTCCACTCCTGGAGGAGGCAGTCAAAGTGGTTCTACCATTACAGCTAGTTCTATTGGAGACTATACTTGCACTGCTAGTAATCCGTGTGGAAGTAGTCAAGCAACAACTGAAGTTCTTGGTAAGGAAAGGAGAAGTGATTATAATCCAAGACCTTTTTATTTCTTATTTTCAGGTCGTGTAGAGCTGATAAAAGGAGAATCATATATTTATATTGACCAAACAATTAACATAGGCTCATGGCTCTGTATCAATTCAAACATTTCAGTCACAGTCAACTGCAATACAGCCTTTGGTACTAATGTAACTAGAACATGGCATAGACGAGGCAGGGTCATAAGTGGTGTTACTGGCAGCAGTTATAAAGCTACGCTTAGTGATGTAGAACGCGGTTGGCTCTATTGTGAAGTTATGAATCCTTGTGGAAAGGATGTGGCATTTTCACCAATTTTTGGTGAGTTCTAAATTAAGATAAATGGTTATAGCATCTCTCATCACTGATGTTCATCTTATATGCAGGTCAGGCTCCTGTCACTATTAGGGGAAGGATTTCAGTTCTTAATATATTAGACAATGGATGCACTCGTCCCGGTATAACCAATACCACTGGTGATCTTTGCCCTATTGAGGGAGAGAGAGTTGAAATTTCTTGTTCTACTACACGAGGATACATAATCAGTGGACCTGGTGGAAGAAGTTCAGATAGACCTCTTTTTATAAGAAACTTTCATCTATCAGACTCAGGTATATACTTTTGTACATCTACATATACTCGCTGTGGTGCTGCAATGGATTCTATTGTTGTCAGTGGATCAGGTCAGTCAACTTTATAATTAAATTCTCTTATTATTCATTCTCATTATCAGGTGTGCCTCCTTCAATTAGCACTAATCTTCCTGCTACAACTTTCACTCTACCTTCAACAATAATGAATGCTACAATCCCTATTGGATTTGCCATCTGTTTATTAGACCATCAGTTTGTTACCATTGATTGTAGGACTGAGAGTGGTACTGAGCCTATTAGGTTTACATGGACTGCTGCTTCAACTGGTAGTAGAGTAATAGCAAATGGAATGAGAATAACTGTTAATAATACTGACGTGTATACTTGCAGTGCTACCAATGCATTTGGTACTTCTACTGCCAGCTCTACAGTTGAACGTAAGTGGAGCTCATTTATATTTTTATTCATGTTTTACTGTTGGACATAAAGAGTTTTTTATATCAAAAATCAAAACATTTTTGTGTATCAGAAAATGTAATATGAATTTTTTTGTCCATTTATTTTAAGATACTCCTGCTGTTAATGTAACTGGGGAAGTGGAGGGCATTTTAGGGAATGGATGCTCCGGAACTGACACTCGTAAAAGAATATGTGCTGAAGTTGGATTGAGTATCACCATAATGTGTGCTGTGGGCCCTGGTGACACTTATACCATCACTGGCCCAGGGGAATCATCTAATAATGTACCACTAGCATTTACTGTTGCTGATAACAATTATGGTGATTTTACTTGTACTTCTACTAATCCCTGTGGCAATGTCACTGATATCATTCGTCTGGAAAAAGCCGATTGTGAGTGAAGAGGAAAATATAAATGCAAAGTATTATAAGATTTTGTTCCTTATTCCAGGCTCTTGTTCTATCCCCGATGTAACTGTATCTATCCGAAAAGGTGGTAATACTTGTGGTAAACAAGACATTACTGTTAGTGTTAGTAATAACTAGTTATTTGTATTTATTCCTTATTGTAATTCAATTGTTTGAGTTAGTTATGTTGGCTGAGTAGAGTGATTATTACTTTTTTTTAATAATATTATTTGATTGAAATTATAATTGTGTAAGAGATTGCATTCCAAAACATGATATTACTTATTTTGTCTTTTAAAAATTTTTAACTTGCACATGTAGATCTATATATTTTGATCAAAGTTACATACCTTCCATTTTGTAAGTTCTTTAAGCTGGAGCTATGATGGTATCACAGAGCTTGGTTGATTCACCACTGACAGTTTAAAATTAAAAAAAAAATTTTATTTGTTATAAAAAATAAGGAAAAAACACAAATTCAAAAAAGTCTTTAAAAAGAATAATTATTTCTAAACAATAAACTACTAAAAATGACATCACACACCTCAGTTTACATATTAAAGGCAACTATTATCAAAATAAAAAGGAGGAAACTATT
>NW_003551621.1:0-2361 GCF_000090795.2 Amphimedon queenslandica | reverse complement strand
TGGATTTCTGCATCATCTAACACAATTAGTAAATAATTAAATTCCAGAAAATTCAATTATGCTTAGTATAATTAATCCTGGCCCATAAAGGAGGTTTCAATCTTCATACACATGAGGTTATTCAATGTTTAGTGTACTTAGTTCCACCAGAAGTAAGGTTGAAAGATGAATGAGGTAATGTATGGTAATAGACCAGACCCTTGCTTTGTAGAGGGAGGGACTGGCTATGTGAGACTAATAAGGAATGAATCTAATCAAGTGGAAATTTGTACTCATTACAAGTCCTTTTATGTAAAGATATTTACTCATTGATATTGTTCTATTAGTATACTCCCACTACTGACTATACATACTGTCAATGAATCAATGAGTACATGTACATGTATCTATGATATAGTGCATAGTTTCCAACTATCTGTCACTGAATTCCGGGACAGGAAGCCACACCCTTGGAACCACACCCACTAGGATTAATGATGATCACTTCTTACATTCCTGCAGCAGTTCCTGAGTAGCAATTTGACTTCATTTTTGAGCTTAATTTTAACTTTTGAGCTCACTGTTCATGCAGCTATGATTATAATTGATAATAATTGAATTTTTATTACTGGGAGTGGTCAATTTTACATGGGTGTGACTGTAAAAATGGCTGATCTGGGACAGAGAGCAATCCGGCACCCCTCCGGGACAGCAGCAATAAATCCGGGACTGTCCCGGACATTCCGGGACGGTTGGCAACTATGATAGTGTCATATCTGACACTGGACAGGAGATGGTAGTGCATAGCATTGTTTTATCTAAAATTAAAATTCGGCAGAAAAAAATTATTTCTTAATCATTGATGGCTCTAATTCTCAGAAATGAAAATATAAAGCTGTAATAATTATTATTGTTATTATACTAAAATTAATGTATCACTCCCAATGGATCATTGATGGTAGGTATATAGTGGCTGAATGAATATGGAACATTTACTGTGTCAAAGCAAAAATAACTCTGAGGCCATTAGCTGTGCATGGCATAATACAGTACACTGTATGTACATGTACAGTACAAGACGTGACAGAAGCATTATATCTGAAATTTGGGACAACTCCCAAACTAGCTACATCAATTGAATTATATACATGTACATGTAGATCTACCCACACACATTAATCAACAGTAATATACTATCATGTATTGTATGTTCTTAAATAAAAGCTGGATTTGAATTGAAGCCTGTCTTAAATTGAAGCTGGGTGCTGCACAGAAAATAGCAAATAAATGCCTGTCTTAATTAAATGCCCCAGAAACCACGCCCACAACCACGTGTTTCTAAGAAGACGTGCACGCAATGTCTGAGAAAGAGAAGCGGCAAGAACTACAGCCTTTCTTTCAAACTGAAAGCTGTTGAAATAGCTGAAAGGTACAGTAAAGAATCTGCTGCTAGACAGTGTAACATGGACCCAAGAAGAATAAGAGAATTGTGTTCTCAAAAGGATAGGTTAACTGAAATGAATAATTAAACTGAAATTAATTAACGCCTGTCTCAAAAAAACGCCTCTCCTAAATAAACGCCGGGCTAGCAGGAGCTGGAAAGAAATAGACGCCCGGGCTTCTATTCAGAAAATACGGTATATTATGTATATACATTGTATTAGTACATTACTAACAAATATGTACAATACATTAATTATACTCACTGGAGTGTCCCGATAAGCCATTCCTAACAAAAGAGAGCGAAAGAAAATGAGAAAAGAAGAGAATGAGAGGCTTGAGAACGAGTCATAAAGCTGAAGTCAGCAGGTTTAGGGCGTGTCCGACAATAATATTATAGGTGTGGACTAGATCTACCCACGTCAATACACGTGGGTTGACTGTGCTGGAATTAAGCACTAAAGACTGCAGTGATATCATCCTGACCTCTGAAGACTTAGCAATAATACTGAGTGTCAGTCTCTGATCCATTGGAATAAATCTACTATTCAACAATCATGAACTATTTATTAGGATCCATTTTATACACCTGTCATTTTACATTTTAGAGGCACGTGGGGCTAACTGGACATTGTTTTGTAGGCATGACTTGGCAACATTCAGCCAGTTCACAATGAAGTAAATATCAACTAGTTACTGATAGTATGAAATGAAATGTTTTATGAGTATATAGTAGGTCATTTATCAAATTTGCCAATATTAATAAAGAGAGAGCTTCATTTTTATATTTTGTCCTGATACATATACATGTACTCATATTGTGTAGAAAGTTTGAGCTGATTTTGTTCAAAATAGATTTTTTAAGCTGCTTTAAAATTGGTAAAGAGACCCTGTACTAGGATAACCAAAATTTCGCCAAATTAATTATAATAGGAGGAAATT
>NW_003551620.1:0-2362 GCF_000090795.2 Amphimedon queenslandica | reverse complement strand
TTATGTTGTGTAGAAAGTTGAGCTGATTCCGATCAAGTTTGGATTTTTTATGATTTTTTTAAGTTGCTCCAAAATCGGACAAAAGTCCCTGTACTATAGTACAGGGATTTTGTCAAAATTTACCAAAATTGACAAGTAGAAAATTTCCAAATTTTATTACATTTTCTGATGCATATACATGTACTTATGTTGTGTAGAAAGTTTGAGCTGATTCCGATCAAAATTGGATTTTTTATGATTTTTTAAAGTTGCTCTAAAATCGGACAAAAGTCCCTGTACTATATAGTACAGGGATTTTGACCAAATTTCACCAAAAATGAAAAGTAGAGAATTCTTCATTTTTATTACATTTTCTGATGCATATACATGTACTTATGTTGTGTAGAAAGTTTGAACTGATTTTGATCAAATTTGGATTTTTTAATGAATTTTAAAAGTTGTTCCAATGTGGTATACTAATGATGAACAGTTAATCACCATCTTTCGATTGATGAGTAAAATATGAAAATATTTATTATTATTTCTGAAGTATACTACAATAGCACATGATACATAACATCTATTTTGTATTCTGTATATATACATGTATGTATAAATTATTATTATTATTAAATCTTTTAGTGTATGGATACCCTGGTACAGTTTGGTGGTTTCCTCTCGTCTCATTTAAGTCCTGATGAGTACTCTAAGAGAGTCCCTTCACTAGATACCCTGATACAGGAGTACAGGATGACGGGGGACGTAGCGTTCTTCCTTTATAGACCAAAGATATTCTCAAGCATTGGAGTAAGGGAATGGGGGGCTTTAGAGGGGTGTGATTATAAATGTGTTGGGATTCGAGGAGTGAGTGGGTGGTGGATATGATGATGTTTTTTATAACAATTCTTATTATTTTTGATAAATTTTAAGTCTCCGTACTGTCTGATCCACTGATTATTATAATTAATTATTTCTATTATTATTTTATGATGTAATTATGATGTCATTGTTCTATTTTTAGGTTAAGTTTGCCGAGTTAGAGAAATCCTTTAAAAATGTCACAAACGAAACCAAAAAATCAATAATGAATAGACAGGAGGTGAGGAGAAAGAATTAATATTGTTCTATTTTTAGATTCGAATATCTATTTTTAGAAACACTTCATTACATCGTGTGAGGAAGTCTTTGGTCCAATTATAGAATCAGTCAGACCACTTCAACCGAGCAAAGTCTGGGAAGACATTAAGTATGTGTTTATTAATATTCATTTATTTATTTATTTATTTATTTATTTATTTGTTTGTTTGTTTATTTATTTATTTATTTTAGTTGTTCGTTCTATGTTGCTTTCTGGTCCCTGTCCTTATATGATCTTCATGTTCCCAAGGAGCGGTACAATGATGAGATTAACAAAGCTAAAGACGTTATACAAACACTGGAGAACAATCAAGAAATGGTAATAACTATTAGTTAATAACTAGCTCCTCCCACAATATTAATAACTGGCTCCACCCAGTGTGTCACAGATGATGAATAATTATCACCATCTTTCGATTGATTCTAATGAAAATATTAATTATAATAATAAACTGATTGTGACACATCATGTACTGATACATGTAATACGTACATGTACCATAAGTTAGCTCCTCCCCTTTCCCCTCTCCCTAGCCGGCCAGTAAGAAGAAGAAGGAGCAGGAGCGGTCCCAGGCTCTCATTGATAAACTGATGGAAGAGAAGAAGAGACAAGAGGACAACCATCAGCTGATCATCAGCTACTTGAGGAACCAAAAGGACTCTTTTATCAATCCACGTTAGTTAGTTAATAATAATAATAATAATAATAATAATAATAATAATAATAATAATAATAATAATAAATTGATGATTGTGATGATATTATTGGTCCGTGTTACTGATCCATATTGATCTGATACTCATACCAATACTGAATCATTGATTCTGATTTCATTTGATTTGATTCTGATTCCCCACTGATTCCCTTACCAGGTGTTCTTAAAAGTCGTACATTGAATCGCTTGTTGCAGCTGTGTATATTCCCCAGGTGTCGGTTCACTACTCTTGATGCAATATATTGTGCCAAATTCATACAAACACTTCACATTCTGGAGACACCTAACTTCTCTACAATACTACTACTGGATAAAGTGAGTTAACACTGAGTTAACGCAAGAGTTAGCATTGTGTTAATGCATACTTAACGCAGAGTTAACACTGATTTAATGCACATTGTAATGATGAAGTTATTGGTCCGTGTTACTGAGAAATATCTGATTGATATCTCACCAATACTGACAAGCAATGTGATTTATTATTTATTTTATTTATTTATTATTAAAATAATATATTTTATTTTTATTTT
>NW_003551619.1:0-2362 GCF_000090795.2 Amphimedon queenslandica | reverse complement strand
CTAAAAAGACAGTAGCATCGGTCACCCAGAGATTAGTCCTCTTCATACGCAATAGGTCATTCCTGTCTATCATTGTTGCCTTGTCATCCATTACAGTCCCTCTAAGCAGCTGCAGGCTTGATGACCATGTTGTTATAATACCATCCTGTAATAATAAATGATGACATATCAGAGATCTACTATACCAATGCATGATTCTTATTACCCTTGATATGCTTAGGTATCTCGATGGTGGAAAAAGATGCAAAAGTCTGCAAGGACATTGCTGGAGAAGAAACAAGTTATAAATGTACACATGTGACAGGATCTAGTAGGCTCACTTTACCTTTGAGTACAAATTATGCTTAAAGTCTGGTGAATCTTGAAAGGGGAGTGGCTTGACTGTCCGAAAAGCTTCCCTCTCTCTTAGCTGGAGCAATAAGTACGACATTAATTTATTTTCAGTGACATAGCCATCATTCTCAATGTCAACCTATAAAGAAAAGAGAAGGGTATGAAATGAAACATTATAAAGTGCCAAGATAGGCTTCTTCATTATCACCTTCCTGCAAAGTGCAGAAAGTCTTTCATCTAATGGTGAGACTTTCATCATTCCACCCATTAATTCCATGAAATCCTCCATTTTCATTCGTCCTCTGGAGCATTTTTCTGCATGAAATAATGAAAGAAGCTCAGAGAGGCTCTCTTCATTCAGTAGCTCCACAAAACAAGCCACAATGCTGCAGGAAGAAAGAGAGAGAGAGTGTGTGTGTGTGAGAAGAGAAAAGAGAGGAGAGAAAGTAATAAACTAAAGGTCAATTGGCCTGAGGTAGGTATAACTGTTGCTTACTCTGCCTCGCAATCCATTTTCTTCTGCTCAAAAGTTCGAAAGAACCAAAACAAATGGAAGCAAGTTATTGTGAGTGGGCGTTTCCTGCACAAAAATGGGTGGGGCTGAGTGGGTGTGGTTAATACTAAATCCTGATTGTTCCCCAATTTCTAGAATGGATGAATCTATGAACACAAACATTACTGAACCAGGCTTCAGGAATGGGAGCAGTAGCTGTGAAGAAGACGATGAAGAAAGAAAGGACTTGATACCTTCCTCCTTATCGCCCCCCAAGGACAAATACAATATGATATACATTATTATGTTTATCCTCTCTCTTGGTGTCCTCTTCCCCTATCAAAGTTATGTGGCAGGGCTAGACTACTTCACTTATCTTTATCCCAGTTATAAACCTGAGCTAGCACTACCACTGAGCAACATTATAGCTGCACTTCTTTCAATCACAGTTTCCATTGGGATCATCAATTATCTATCAATTTCATTCCGACTAAACATTGGCTATGTTTTTTTCATAATCTGTTTATCAACAGTCCTGTTATTGGATATCGGTATAAATAACTGCACGATTAGTACTGAGACTGGTTTCGCATTAACATTGCTCTCTGCGTTATTTTCAGGATTTGGTGGAGGAAGTGAGTCTATTTATAGAGAGCGTTTGAAACACTCAGCCCTTAATTTGCATTCATGACACATGCTTGGGGATGATAATTTAATAATAATTTTTTATCTTATAGTTCAACAGAGCACTTTATATGGCTTAAGTGGAATGCTCCCGGAGAGATTCACTCAGTGCCTCATGTTTGGAGAGGCTGCTGCTGGATCCATTGTGGCAATAAATAGAATAATAACTAAAGCATCGTCAGGATCAGAAAGAACAGGGACTCTTATTTTCTTTAGTATTTCATTATTTTTCATTATCGCCTGTGTCGGACTTCAATTTGTGCTGCGGAAGTCGCCATTTGTGAAGTATTATTTCGCACAAAATACATCAAAAGAGAACAAGAGGTTTGAATTAAACTGTAGATCTATAAAGAACTGCCAGTGCTTGAAGAGAAGAGACTCTGTTGACACTATTCAACTAACACAGATTGGAGAGAAACAGGAAGAAGAGGAGGAAGATACAACTTCAAAATATGAATTTAAGAATCAATTTAAGAATCATTTAATCGGTAAAATTTAAAGACTGTTTAAATTTAATATCAGTTTTTTTCCTTTACAGATGGTTTGGTGTTCAGGTACAGAATACTAAAGAAAATATGGCAGCCATTCATTAGTGTGTTTCTAATATTCTTTGTAACACTCCTAGTGTTTCCAAGCATAACATCAGACGTACAGTATTGTAAAATTGGAGACTGGCCAATTGTCATTCACACATCCCTTTTTAATTTTGCTGATACTATTGCAAGAGTAAGAAGAATTAGAGGAAAAGAGAATGTATTATTTATCTATTAATTCCGTTTGTTCTTACAACAGGCTTTATGTCTCTTACCTTATCGAGTTAGTCCAAAGTCATTGCTAATAATATCAATCCTG
>NW_003551618.1:0-2362 GCF_000090795.2 Amphimedon queenslandica | reverse complement strand
TAACTATTTTAAAGTTAAATAAATTAATCTTCATGATATATAGAATGGCTAGAAAGTGGGGCCCCTTAAAGCTTAAAGTTTTCTTAAAATCTAAACCTGGTGGGCTTCAGAATTCAGACCCCCGGACCCCAGCCCACACTCTCGTAGCCAGGGTAATGGTCTGGTGCCAGCCCTCTCCTCCATTGCTTGTAATTAACAAAATGTGAATAAAAATAGACAGATTCATACCTAAAGACATCATCAAAGCAAAGAGGCATAGAGTGTCTTGACTTCTTAAATTTTAAGAACTGGATGTATACTGCCATGTGTCAGCACGTGGTTGAGATACTGCAGTACTGCGCATGCGTTAATCTATCAACTTAAATTTTATTATAGGCGGGGTTTGTTACCTGTAAATTTTTGTATTTTAATTCGTATACTTCAACCATGTGGACTCATGTGACTATCTTATTTCCCTACTTTTGTCTCCCTTTCTCACACTCACAGTAAGTCATTTCACTCCTAAATATCTTGTTATCCTCTCTCTCTAATGATATTATACCAATAGTTTTATTTTCTTAACGGGGATTGAAGTAGGTAAGCACATAAAATGTTTATTTTTGACATGGTGAGACTACCACTTTACATGACTATATATAGTTTATTAAATCAAATTATATTGTGTTGTTACATGTATCAATAAACAGAGAAAGTGCCATTTTGAGGTACATTTTGCTGATAAGAGCATTTCTTGAGATAAGCATGACAGTATGCCTGTTGCTCATTTTCATTGTAGCAAGCACAGGCTATGGTGGAATTTTTTAGCAGCTGTAATTCAGACACGTATTGACTATCAACAGTCCTTTTTATTGCTAAAACAGAAAACATTGGTTTAGGTAGCACTGGAAGCAAGTTACATGAGGCACTAACAACTATATGTGTCTATAGAGAGAGAAACAAAATGTAAATATAGCTTCTAATTATTCCTTACATCATTAGCATAAGGTGAATAAGCTGTAGTACAAACACCAAAATATACTCCACCAACAGCAGCAAGACCAAGCACTTCACTAGGTGAGCACTTCCATAGTTCATCAACACAGTCACCATGATTGATAGTTATTGATGATGTTAGGTTTAATCCAGTTAGTGTAGGCACTCTTGGTTTATTAGACTCAGTTATCAATGACTGTAATGATTCATTAATAATTTTAATCTGATACATATAATCATTGAGCTGTTTCAATACATCACTGGTTGATACATTCTAATTGAGAATAGAAAAATAATACTAAAAGTAATTACTTTATTTTGTCTCAGCTCATTTATTTCTTTTTTAATCAGTAATGTTGTCTTTATTAAACCCTATTTATTAATGAATAATAGCTAATTGTTAATAACACTAGTAGTCAGCTTACAGTAAATTTTGTCATATAGTCAGGTGCTATGAATTGGCAAAAATTATATTATATCAAAAATAATTACTATTAACTTACAAGGGCAATCACATGATATTTTTATGAGAGATGATGTATTCATACTAGCATTTGCAGTAACAATAATTGATGTTTTTGGTTTGAATTCTATTAAATGACAGTGTTAAACTTTACAGATAATCACACAATAGTCCTTACTAATCAATGCCAGGCTGATAGCAGTAACTGTAATTAGAACAGTTGATATGGCTAATGCTGCTAGTATGTACTCCCAGTTGGTTAGTTCTTCATTGAAATATGATCTTATTCTCTTGTTTGTCCTTTTAATATGAACTGAAGGACTCACTGTAGTAGTTGTAGTTTTTAGATCAACTGATAGATATGAGGTATTACTATAGTATATGTATGTATTGATAAAGGGAAATTGAATTTTAACTTTCACTTCTAACCTTTTTGTACAAATCTTGTTTGCATCAAAAGTATCATAATATTCACTCTCCAATTTTACCTGTGAATTGATATATAATCAAAAGAATAAACTTTGTTCTTTACATACTGAAGGAGTAGTCACTGATTGATAGGTAGGATTAGCAGTGACTGGTGTAGCTAATAGCTGATTATTATTAGTAGAGAGAAGTACATGATCAGAGTAGCTAGGATTAGAGGAGAAAGGAACTTCATAATCAGACACTGAAGCTTGTTGAATAGATACTGGTACTTCATAATCCATAGCTGCATACAGTGACTGATCATGTGATTCAACTACTGATATTTTAACTGTGTGTGCAATATACATACCTGTAAGTTTATTTAACAATTGGTGCAGTAGTGCAGTAAGTTATTTTAATGTAGTTATGGAATAGCAAAGGGTCAAGAAGATTGAAGGCACAGCTTGCCTTTGCTGTACTGGTCAATGACTGTAGCTAATAATAATAAATGAACTAATT
>NW_003551617.1:0-2363 GCF_000090795.2 Amphimedon queenslandica | reverse complement strand
TTTAGAATTCATCATAATCCTAGCAGTCATCATAAAATCAGCTGTTTTGAAGATACTGAGGTAAACTTTGATCACTGGCTATAATATGCTGTCATTGGTTTATTTATAATTATAGCAATCCCTATCAATGAAGAATACCGAAAAGGGAGAAATTAAGGGTTGCCGAAATATTCAAAAAGCAATTCACAAAAGGAACTCTGATATCAGACAAAAGACTGAAGTAAGTGGTAGTTTCTAGCATATAAAATTATATTTTATTTTATAGACAATTGATATTGCTGAATTAATGGCACACATTCCCTTCCTATGTCGTTGTTCCACTGGTGATATCAATATTGTGCTGTTAGATAGTCCTGGTTTATCTGAATCTAATGAGTTAGGAATATCTGAAGTATCAGAGTACCAACTGATGACCTGCTCGGCATATGTGTATGTAATGTCTGGTACACAATTGGAGGATTCTATTGATACTGCCTCGCTGAGAGCTATAGTTGACAGAGACCCAAGTAAGTGTGTATATCCTATGAGTGAAAAGTACATATATGGTCAGCTGCATAATTGCTGTTATAATTGTGTTGCATAGTATGAAAAGCTGTTGTTAATAGTGTTATAATAGTGTAAAAATTACTATGATATAATACTTCTAAATTTGGTGGTTTTTGTTTAGAATTATTTGTTGAAAACCGGTGCCTGATTGCTGTAACAAGGCTTGATGAATATGAAATACCTGATGCCAAATTTGATGATAAATCTGGTTCAAATGATAGTGATGAATCAAGTCAAAATGAAAGTGATCTTGACAAGTGTATTGCTCATATCAGGAAGAAAGTCCAGGACCAGTGCAAGGGCTTTGTGTCTATTCCAGATGATTGCATTATCCCTTTGTGTGCTACTGGAGCTCTTGAGGCAAGGAAAGAGAAGCTAGGAGAAAAGAGGAGTAGAGAAATGAAAGTGCTGATGGCAAAGTTAGATGTATCAACTGTAGAGGAAGTTGAAGAAGTTAGTCAAGTAACATTGCTAGAAAAAAAGTAAGTTATAAGTTAATTGCTTAGTAACAAGTGTAAAGGCCTTTCTACACTTGAACTATTCCAGAAGTCAGCTCATCAATGCGCATTGAATGAGCATCAACTGATTCCACACTATCTTCAAGATCATGTATATTTTGATAGCATTTCTGATCCAGCTGCCATTGGTTATCTATTGAATGTTCATTCAAACCACATATGGAGGTGGTTTGGCTTAATGTGCATTGAAGTCAATGCTGCATCGGGTGTGGAATGACTGGAACCAGTTTCAAACCAGTTCAATGCGCATTAGAAGTGCTAGTGTAGAAAGGCCTTAAGGCGGATTTACAATATGACATTAGGCCAGCGTACCGTTAATTTTTAATCAAAAACGTGGGCGATTTGACCTTTTGACGCATGCTTTCCGCTGGAATAGAACCAGATTCTATTCCAGCGTCAACGTAACGTCAGGACTAGCGTAATATTGTAAATCCGCCTTTAACAGTGTAAAAAAATTCCTAAGATTGTTTTCACCACCTTGCATGTACAGCTAGGTTCTAATTAAGACTTATAGAGATTCTCTCTACCTTCTAATGTTTCTACAGAAGTTTTGACAGTATCTCTATGCTACTATAAAAGTGGAATATTACCGTAAATGTTCAAATAAAGGCTGGGCTTGAATAAACGCCTGGTACTAAGAATCTTCAAGTATAGATACGCATATTTTACTCAATATAGGTACCACAATCTTTAGGGTGTCCCAAATCATAGATTTAATACACAGACCGGGATTGGAAACAGATCACGTGAGTGCATTACTTATTAATGACCCATCCTTGTTGTTAATAACTAGCAGCTGCTGCTAACATTTCAATGGCGAAAAAGTTTGAAACTGCGCAAAACTTTGTGGGACTAATGCTCCAACTGTAGGGAGTTAGGCAGTTCACTGATTACTTAAAAGCAACCAGCACATGTAGCTACAGCGGAACAGACTATTTTTGGTTTATTATTCTACCGAAAGGAGCAATAAAACCGGAAAATGTAAAATCGAGGTGTTGTACTTTGTGGGACTCGTTCTTCTGATCTCATCATCGGACCTATTATTTGATACTTGCATATGATGAAGAAATCCTTCCACTAGTGGAATAGCATAGTTTAATGATTCTAGTTGTTTATAATCATGCTAAAATCAATTAAAGGTAAATGTCACGAGATACAAAACATGCAAGCTCTTTCCATTTACTATTCCATAATTTAAGCAATTTTTGTAGATGCAGAAGGTAGAGAAAGGTCATTATTAACTTCTACCAGCAGTTCAGCTTCTTCCGTGTTTTGTGAGATGCAAGAGAGGCTGGAGAA
>NW_003551616.1:0-2363 GCF_000090795.2 Amphimedon queenslandica | reverse complement strand
TTATCTAGGTTTATTTGCAAGATAGTTTGTAACTGAGGTAGCTCTTGTCGTTAATAATGTTGTATACTGATATGACTATTTATAGAAATTTAAAAAATACATAGTTACACCTGCAATCCATGTATAAATTGACTATTTTCCGTGATAGCTTACATAAAAACAGTTTTGTATCTATAACTCACCATCAAAGGATAAACGATGAAAGTCTATAGCATACCAAGCAACTATAAGTAGACCTGCATGCCAATAGCACACTTTCAAATCTTTTTCAATACTCCTGTAGTAGTAATGGAAACTTTCAGAGAAAATTTATCATCTTCTTTTGTACCTCTACCAGCAGTACTGAAGATCCTACGGTAACAATTATTGCTACAGTGATTACTGAAGTGCTACTTTAGTGCAATGACTTATAATTTTACTTGTATGTTGTTCTTTATAGATCATGGGACAAAAAGTAAAATTTAGACATTCAAAAACCAAATTCTTTTAAAAATATGATAATTTATCCCTATAAAAGATGCCGTCTATATTTCTGCTTTAAAATATACAGAACAAAATAATTTTGAAGATAAGTTCCTGTTAATTTCTAAAATGTGGCTGTGAACTGTCACATACATGTGCATCAGTGCCGGAGCAAACCATAAAGCACTAAATATTATGATTGATTTTCATGCAGAAGAACTCTAGTCTTTACTGTTGTTCCACTTTGCCTTTATAAGAGGAAACTCTTTTGATATTTAGTATCCTTTTAACAACCACCAGGAGCACTGGAGGAGGCTTGCTGAATTCACAGAGCTATCTGGAGCCATTGCTGCATACGGACACTGAGTGAAACAGGAAAGCGTGGGCGTCTCCAATCCTTTTAACTCTAATATGATATACCGTACAGCTGGTTAATTTTGCGGAGAAAAATTTTGCGAATCGTTAAAAATAACCTGGTTTGCGGATTAAATATTTGCGGTTTTGACAGTTATTGTAGCATTATCTACTGTGGTCATGCATAAATTCATTATTTTGCGGATTTAAATTTTGCGTTTTAAATTGAATCGCAAACTCGCAAAATTTAATTCCCCGCAAATATTTCCAGCTATACGGTATCTCAGCCATGTGCTGACTCAGCTAAAATGGCTATCTGTGCTTCTCGCTGTTGCCAAAATGCTCATCCTGCTTTTGCAGTGCTGTTCTTCATGACAGGAGCTAATCTAAAACTTTTTTGCAGCTACAACAGGGGGTACGTCCGAACCCCCCCTGGCTACGGGCCTGAAAGTAGCATGAAAATGGTGACAAAAATCCCAACCCGCCTCGGTTTGCTTTATAGTAACAATATCCAATACAAATGAATGGAGGTTGGGCTACGCCCACGCACCGTTTCCTTTCATTATATTTACTCTATTATCTATGATTTTATTCCAAAAATGGTCACGCCCCGGTGCGGCCGAGCCATCTCATAGGCCATCTCGAGACTGGAGCTCGACGAGCTGACAAATCTGACATAAAGCTGACATGGCGTTTATAATCCTTGTGTCTTGTATAGTCTTTCTTATTGAAAATAGGTTGGCATCAGGTATATTTATTCTTACGATTGTTTGATTTTATATTTTCTTAAAGCTGCTGCGATATCACCTTCAAATGACAGTGTTCCTCTTTGTGATGGATTCACGCGTAACTTCACTTGTGAAACTAGTGGCATTACTCTTGTGTGGCTCCTTGGCACTCAGAGTGCTACCTTCGGTAGTACTTCCACGATTTCTCGGTCATTAGGCCCGTATATCGACACCCACTTTGTTTCAGCTGGTGGTGGTATGGTTATTGCCATTGCTACTGTTACAGCTTCCTCTGGGCTTAACGGGACAACTCTTGAATGCAGGAATACTTCTGGTATTATTAGCACAACTGCTAGAGCATTCTTTACTTTTAATGTTGAAGGTAAATTAGCTATCAATATTATTGTTCACATCTGTTGTACTCATAAGCAAGTTAGCACTTTTTAAGTGTACTTGCTATACTGGGATTAAAACCTCTGTGTAGGCATAATCATAGAATTATGAATGAATTGGAAGCAATGCAAGAAATGTTTCCAATCCCTTTCATCTATTCTATTAACTATGATTACATTTGTGCTATTCAAAAATTGGACTAGGCAGTTTGTACTTTTTACCCATAATTTTTAACAACCTGGGGGTGTAGCCCTCAGGTTGTTCCTATAATTGGTTTCACCCACGTGCGATATTTGTATGTCCACACTTACATTTCTTCTATACACGTTGTATTGGAGAAATAACTAGCTGAATGCAGGACATTTAACTGGGGCAAGCCTGATATGCATTTGTTTATCTTAAAGCATTTATGATTATTATTTTTTA
>NW_003551615.1:0-2363 GCF_000090795.2 Amphimedon queenslandica | reverse complement strand
CATGTTAGAAATTGCATTCCAAGGGACACAACCCAGTAACTCCCACCACTATAATAAGACAATACACTCTTCGGTCATAGTCACAATTTATTAGGCCTAGTCTCTGCAATTTGTAAACTGGCCCAGTGATTACAGACAACATATAAAACAGAGGTATTCTATTTGCTTGAGTAATATATTTTGTGTAACACTTCATGACTTCAGATTTAGTCCTACTTTGAATAGGATGCTGACTGGCTGCCAAAACTTAGAGCCAAATCAGTGACTATTTAAAATACAATTATGGACCACTTCATTGGTAGTGTCTTCTATTTAACAGACTAAATTTTATTATCAATACTTTTAGCTAAAAGACAAAGAAACAAAAAAGAATAAAAATCACTATACTAATAAAACGACGAAATAAAGAAACAATGATCATTAATTCCAGATATCACTCATCTACTACTCAACAACTGTCGCTCCTTTTAAACACCGAATACACAAACTGAGTATCAAAAGGTCCAGAAACTTCATAATCAGTGTAGGTCCCTCTAATGACGGGGTCGTTTGGAGACTCGATTTCGCGGATTTTTCCAGCTTGCTTGTTGCCAACATGCAAGCAACTAGTTCCACGCTGTGTCCAAGATCTGTAGAGTAGTCCAACAAACTGGCGTTGAGGATCCACTGGATGATTGATGAAGACTGTGTAGAGTAGGTCATTAAATCTTGGAGGGTATGTAGACACTCCATTGAAACTCGATACATTAATTGGAATATTCCAAAACTGACCTGTAGAAAAAATAATGGTAAAATAAACATCATTAGTATTTCCTTAACTAAATAAAATCCCACTAACATAGGTAATTTTATAAAATTTTGTACAAAAAAAACTTAATTATAATAAGAATATGATTATACAGTATTACTGTAGTGCAGTAACTTGCCTATCAAACCATGTGAATATTCATGAAGATTGAACCCCCGGGATATTATGAATTTTATCATAGTCACAGGGCCCAGATTAACTCCAGTGTATGGATCGCTAATGTTCACAGTCTCACAGACAACCCACATAACCAGACTAACATCAGCACAATTGGGGACTTTGATCCTGACCCTGTCACTATACCTCCTTATGCTAATTCCACGATGACTAAAAGGAGACCTTATATCATTAGAACCAGGCCCTGGACTATTACGTGTAATGGATACACCATCATAAGTTGCAGTACAGCCATTACTATTGACTTGTATTTGATGACAATGATCTGCGGAATCAATGGCTACAATTGAAATGCTATCAATGATGTTATAAATTGGAGCATTTGTTGATTGAACGTAATGAGCTGTGACGGATGTGCAATCGTCTGAGATGTAGTTGAAGTAAGCATCAGGCCTGCCGTGTATTTCATAGCAGAGATGCAGTGGGCCAGTTAGGTTAGCTACTCTTGTATATAAAATAGGAACAGTGAAGAGTGGATCACCTTGGGCAGTATCATTTCTTATTATTCCTGTAGAAAAGAAATAAAATATTTTTGGTCACTTGTAAGGATATGTTAAAGCCACAAAAGGGTATAGTAATAAATAAAATTTATTCAATAATGTACAATTATTACTGACAGTATAAATGTATCCTTCTTAACTATGTGACTAAAAATGATTTCTATAGCCAAAGTCTCTAAGAATGCTAGTCAAATGATTACAAAACCCAGCCTCAATACACTACCATTCTTGGCTACTCTGCTTTATTTGTTATCTTTTTACTTACCGCATTCTTCTCTGTTTGGTCTAGCAAGCTGTTCAGGTGCTTCCACAAAATGGCTAGTAATGAACTCACTAACGGAAGTCCTATTCATAAAATTGGCAGTCCTCTGACAATCAGAGTAGACAAGGTCACCATTCAATGCTCCACATAGTCCATTTAAGCGCATCATCAAAGCATTTCCTAAGACAACAACAGTGACTGCATTTTTACTGAAGTTTACACTGAGTCCAACGCTATTGAGCGTTACTGTAACAGAGTCAACTTGTTGAATTATGCTGATATTGCTAACAGATGGGGCAGGCCGTGATATAACAGAATAAGCTGAAAACACTATCTTCTGTTCATCGTGCATGATTGCTATGAGGCCGGATGATAGGGTCCTGTTTAAAAAGTCGACACGTATGTCAATCCTTGAAGAATTGCAAGATGAGACTAGTTTGTGTTCACAATTCCTGTCAAAGAGGTACCGAGCGGTTCCATTGAATGTTGATACCCATTGCGTTGAGTTAATACTGCACGTTACACCAAATTCGTCATTATCTATTAAAAAAATAAAAATAAAAATAGGAGGTATACTAAGAGTCCATTAAGCTACAGCCACATGTCAAAAGCACTC
>NW_003551614.1:0-2364 GCF_000090795.2 Amphimedon queenslandica | reverse complement strand
ATTTTTTCAGATCATATTTCAGTCGTTGCACTGTAGTTGATTGACGAAATTTTTTAGTTTTTTCGTGATGTGATTGAAGCATCAAAACTTCCTGTGTAGCATCTGATATAAATTGTTTACACATATTAACTAATAATGCACAGTCAGTGCAATCATAAAGAGGACGTATGGCTGTAAATACATCAGCTAAAGTAGACACATTGTTTAACTTAGCAATGGTATCAACATGATATTTTAAATCTTCTCTATATCTTAACCACGTGGCAATCTTTTTAAGTAATTTAGGATCACCTTGAATTTTGGTATCAAAGGCTTCTTCTATGTCAATCATTACAGAAGAGAAATTATCATTCAACTCTTTTAAAGAATCGCGAGTTTCTTCCTCAGCATAAAGCCTGATATCAGTCTGATTATCATATTGAGCTTGATCCAGAGTCAACTGATGCAATGTATCTACAGCTGACGCATTTTTTGTAACATCTTTTGAATTACCTATTGTAGAAGTCAGTTATTATAATAATGAGTATCATAGTTTTACCTGAAGCTGGTATTGGTAATAATGATTCCATATCAAAAACTTCTCCCCATTTATTTGATAATAGTCTAGCAATAGCATCAGTTGGTCCACCTTGAGATATGCACTCAAGAAACAATTGACAGTGCCGCTTTAATTCTGATACATCATTAAAAGCTGAAAGTATTGCTTCAAACTCATCTATTATTTTACTGTAGCTCATTGAATCTCTCACTTCTTTTGTGATAATTTTTTTAGCATATAAGTGTGATGATATGCTACTGAGACTGCCTCTGGTTACTTCTTCTAATTTAGCATAGTGTGAACGAAGAATATTTTTTATCTTTTTACAAGCTTTAATGGAAAAAGATGTATCTATCAATTGTTTCAAAATACTGAAATTACTAACCTTCTTTAAAAGTAGGATCAGGCCCAGGGTTAAGTTCAACATCTCCTGATAAAAGGAGGAGATGGGAAATTATTGAAAATATGTGGTTGAAAGTATCTCCAGGTAATACTGACACAAGGGTATCAGTAACAATATCACCAGCAGTACATTGTTGATGACCATAACAATGACCTAATTATAATACAGTGTACAAGTACATATGAAATTCATTTATGGTATACATTTTGATTTACCTGGAGGAAGAATTGAATTGTGTTTCAATATAAGGAAACAAAAATAAATGACAATGGAAGCAATAATAAACAGACTGAGTGCCACTGTTAGTGCACTAGACCTAATAAATCTATCGTTTGACTTGCTGATATCAGCAGCAGCTTTAATCAATTGATGGTGGCATTCATTAGCCGGTCCACTTGATGCAGGTCTACAGTATTTCTTAAATACAATACTTCCTCTAGAAGCAGCTTGACAGTAATTCCACAGTCCAATATTTGCTCTCCATTGAGAGATATCAATCATAGTTGTACTTGCAGCTAAAACTGTAGACTCTAAATCAATTTAGCGCATAGAAGTAGACTATAACTTACCAATAAGTCTTCTCTCTTCAATATCTAGCACAAATATATATAAAACGCAAATAAAACTAAAGACCGCTGATGCTTAAAACTGAACCATGAAAGATGGGTGGATCACACCATATAAGGTCATCTATGCATAAACACACTCATGAATAAAATTTAAAGAAGGGCAGTACATGTACTTGATAAGGAGAAGATTGCTGATTGTATCAAGGCATAGTATTTCAAGGCAGTGAGGTCACACAACATTACTACCAATTTAGATAATAATAACTGATGAACATTCATCTGGAGTTATGCCCTTTCTATCTACAGTCCACTTTTAATAGTGTGTGTTAATCTTAGTGTTTTTGATATTAGGGGGTTTGTATAATATTTTAATACATTTTAAAAAGTGATATAATAGTCAATAATTAAAATGTCATTAATAAGTGATAATAGCAGCAGTACCTAACAGAAAAAATAATAATGATTATTATTAATTTATCTATTTTATTTGTTTACTTACATTCATTATTATGCTGTTATTATTACTAGTGTCTCCCACAGGTCCACTTTAACGATTTCATATTATTAATATTAACTAATTTATTAACATGAACCCATGAACACTGACAGGCATAAGATCTGTAACCTAATAAAGAGAGAAATAGAAGTAGATGAAGAGGAATACTATAAATGCTGTATAGTGGGAATTTCATCAGTGATATAATTTCGTTATTTTCATTCTCATTCTTTGCGGAACAAAATATCGTCCAAACAAAAAAGGCATTCCTCAATGCCACATGTACAAAATAGCAGCCTAGAACAAAAATAAACAGAACAAAAGTCTATAATCCTTTCAAGAAGAAATTGTTCCCAAT
>NW_003551613.1:0-2365 GCF_000090795.2 Amphimedon queenslandica | reverse complement strand
TTATGATGTCAGTAGGAAGAGATGTGATAGGAGAGGTAATGAGTGTTTATAAAGAATCCTGTCCCAGTCTAGATGTAAAAGAGTTAGTTATTGATCCTAAAGAACTAGCCTATCCTGTGAATACACCAAGAGAAAGGACAGTGTATAGTGTAAAAAAGATACTATCTGCCATTGACAATGGAGAAAAGTGCATAGTTCATGATAATGGAACAAGTACAAGATTGAAGGAGATCCTACCTGATGACTCATCAGATATTAGTAACCTGTCACTATTAGGAGGACGTGATATTAAGGTAAAGAATTAACACACACAAACTGTTTGATACATTAATACAAGCACTAATAATCAAAAGGTCATATCTTTATTTCTTATCAATTACTCAGTCTTTGTCATAATTGTGGGTTGTCATTGTGTGGCTTTTACTACTAATAATATATACTTGTACATCTGTTAAACTCACCTTTCAGCAACACACTACTGATGTATATCACCTTGATAAACAAGCACAGTGACAAATATCAGTTATTATTATTATTATTGTATAGGAAGTGATTGAAATAACTGAAGAATTCAAGACACCATTGACTCCAATAAAGCTAGGTATGTTATAATATGTACTATCACAATTGTCAAGTAGTGGGAGTGTAGACTGTACAGTGTATATACACATTATTAATTATTATTTTTATAGATATTAAAGATCTTGTTACTGTCATTGAAGAGCTAACAATACTCAATCAATTGGATTGTACTAAATGGTATCAGTTTGGACTTCATTTAAGATTATATGACCCTAGACTAAAGGCTATAGATACTGACTGTAGAGGAAAGACAATGGAGTGTTTCTGTGAGTGTATGTCTGCCTGGTTAAGAGGAGAAGATGGAGTGAGAGAGAAAGGAGGTACCAGTTGGTCATCATTAGCTACAGCACTGGATACAATAGAAGAGAAATCTATTGCTAGTTACATTAGAAATAAATATTGTAAATTAGATGATTGTCTGTAGTATTTCATATGTGTTAATCAGCTGAGTTGTAAAAGCTGAGCTGTCATCATGTACTAATTTCCCTATCTCTATAATTCATTGAAAATCCAATTTTAATTGAACTTTCTGTACAACATACATGTAAGTACATGTACATGTGCATCAGTTAATGTACAGATTCCAAGCATTCGTAACGGAGTGGTGTGTGTATGTATGTGGTGGTGGCTCATTATAAGCAGTAGCTGTAACAGCTAGAATGCCCTGCATTTAAATCGCCATTATATTAAATTAAAAATAATTTAATATATTTTTAAATTAAAATATTAATGAACATCGAAAGAGTGAAAGAAGAGTCATTGTTTGTGTCTTTATAAATCTCTTGCTTCTTGAGTATCGCATCACTTGACATCTCAACCTAAACCTATCAAGAATAATATTAAGATTTGCTTATGAGTATAGATACTGTTAGTATTAAAGGTTGAAGTCCATTCAGTTAGTGTTAATATATATTATTAATTATCATTACAGGTTGGGCAGCAATGTAGTGGCGCTGCCTGGGATCACTAGTGGTTACTACTGTTAGTGATGCTAAGAGTACTACATACAAGAAGAATATAACAAGACTCTTACTTTAACAGGAACTTGGTCTTAACAAAGAAAGGTTAATGCATGACAGTAATTGATACTATACTGTAAGATCTTGAGTCTTTTAAACAGGGACTTGGTGTTCCATTTAAAAATATTTACCTTAACACTATACCTTCAGATCTTTCATACTGTCCTTCAATACGGGAAATACAAATACATCATTATTATGATTATGACAATGTTGACACATAACTTGATATTCTTTATATTGCATGTCATTGCTCCACTAATGACAGTATCTTAGAAATAGAAAGAGCTGTATCAAACATTATTGATAAGTAACTCTTTGAAATTTGATTTTATCTGTAAAACAGTAGCTGTAATACCTTTTAAAATGTACTGAATTAATGCATTGTAGATGTACATGTTTAGAAAATACTTGGGAACAGTGAGATATTCCACATGGGCAATGTGGACAGGAGCTTGTTGACCAGTTGATGATACTAAAACTACTATAGTGCTTCCTACACCATTAACCTTCAATATCTCACTATAACCTGTACCAGTACATTACTACCTACCTAGGGGCTAGGACTTAATAACTATTGTTTAAAAATGAACACTTTGCTAATTAGTATCATTGTAGGTTGAGGTTGCAAGTACTTGCAACCCATTCATCATATCCACACTTCAGCTTATAAAGACTACTTACAACCTATGTCCCTTAGTGTAAAACCATTATGATAAACACCATATTCTTGATTATTTAAATTTTCAATATTGAATTTAAAA
>NW_003551612.1:0-2365 GCF_000090795.2 Amphimedon queenslandica | reverse complement strand
AGCCATTGTAAAATATTATGTGAGTCACTTTTGACAGCTTCTTTTCATTTTTAAAGGGAATTGCTTTGTTCCCTCGGCAGTTATTTCCAGAACATTGTGCTATTTTTAGTAACAAAAGTTACAAAACTGTTGTCATAATCATATTCATAGACATCACATGACTAGCTAATTGAACTTCGAGCCCCACCTTTATCCTCTGTTGCTGTTTGTAGAACTGTCGTCTGTCTTCTAGTCAAGATGAAATCATTCCTTCTAGTCCTTTCCCTGTGCATATGTTACTCTGTTAGTGGGGAAGAGGCTGAGAGACACAGACAGGAGGTAGAGGGAGTTTTAAACGGGACTTTCACCTTCAGTCCATACGGTTATCTCTTCCCATTGGATCCAAGTGAGGCCACACCCAACAACTATTATTGTTTGTGACTAGAAATTTGTCAACACACTAATTGAATACTTCCTAAAAGAGACAGAGACATTGACTAATTTACACTGCCCATTATAGCCTTGCCAACAACAGATGCATGTTCAGTGAGCATGCAATAAATACAATACATACAGAGAGAATTGCTAATGTGAGGAGAGACAAACACATTCCAAGATCATGTCCTAATTTCCTTATCTCTCTCCCCCTTAGTTGCTACATCACTAGTATTGGTTGGTGTGTTTGGCATAATAGGATTATTGAGTGTGCTGGTCTATTGGCCATTGCCTACACCAAAGGCATTCAGTGAGAGAGACTAACTGAGTGACATATATGTACATGTATGTGTATTATTAATCACAGTATTATTGGTTGTATGAATCAGTATTATTGGTTTTATTATACTCAGTATATATATATATACTGTTTTTGAAATCATTATGAAAGTAAAAATGAGATTTGTTATTATAATAAATCACTATAGTGTCCAACATTACCCATGCAAGCAGTGTAATGCAACACTATATAGGGACTTTCTACCTACTAATACGTTATGTAATGTCATATCATCTTTGAGTGTATAGTATTTATATATAAAGAGAGAGAGGACTGGTGCATGGGATTCAGACAAGACTGTCATCGTTGCTGTCATTGGAAGCAAGCATTGATGAGGTTATAGACAGATCAGTTCCAGTAGACATGATGGAACTGTTGCAGCGTACCAGATCAATGGACAAACGTCTCATTTTGCTGTCCATTGATGAAGTACTAACAAATGATGCATTCTCTTTGTTGTCATCCTCCATTGCTTGTGAGCATTGTCTTTTAGAGGGCGAGGTGGGGTAGAGGTGAGCTGCTAGTTGAAGGGGGAGGCCGCATGAGTTAGGAGTGTTACTGGTACATTTCTGATGAACAACAAAACTGCAGTCTAAAGGAAGAGGGGAATAATTGATTGACTGTGTAAAATTGTTTCATTGATGTTGCATAGCTAAATACGTCCAAGGGAAAATTAAATTTAAAGGAGCATTAAAGTGCATGCACTCATTGCACTGTCATGAACAGTGACTTTGGTGAGATGCATATGATGTACAATGTATAGACATGATTCATGTATCACATGACATCAGTTATGATTATGTAACAAGAACTACAACTAATCAACTACTGACACACAATCCATACACAAGTAAATGTACAAGTGTACATACACTGACTGCTGAGTGATGGTCATGTGGTTAAAGGAATGTAAACCATCAACCTTATTGCTTACAACATGCTCTCTCTATTGTACATGTATATACTTACATGCACATTTGGCATATTTCTGTGTGTGTTTGATTGGTCCTGAACAAGTGGAACAGGAATGACTCTTATGGAATGCACCAGACTTAATCACCCACCTACATGTAATAATAATAATAATAATAATAAAATACATAATGTAAAGCTATCAAGGTGACCTGTGTGGTATGTTATGTTCCAGTACTGCTGATGATGAGTCAGGGGCTGATCTCTTGATACCTGATTTACTGGGAGTAGGGGCAACACTGCTTGAACATACTGCATGAATTGTAAAATGAAACATAAAAGAGATAACAATGTATCATTATTACCTAGTGATGATGCTGCCCCTGGTGTCACTGACTGTTTATTATTACGCGTTGATCTAACAGACTAATATAGAAAATGAATAAATAAAAATATATAATTCAAAGCTGACTTGTCCTCCAGGAGTTGCCTGATCCACTAGTACACTATTAACACTTGGACTTCTGGACACTCTATTGTCACCTGAAATGTAAATATAATAATAACTAATGCATGCATGCATGGCTTGTAGGGGGTGCAGAATGTACATATATCCATTTGTACTTTTTACATAGTTATGTATACTTTGGTTAGCATAATATTCATTTAGTATCATAGACTACTCATGAATATTGACTT
>NW_003551611.1:0-2366 GCF_000090795.2 Amphimedon queenslandica | reverse complement strand
GCATATTAGCTATGGCTTATTTAACAACTTTAAAAATTCATAAAAAATTCAATTTTGATTGAAATCAGTTCAAACTTTTTACACAACATAAGAACATGTATATGCATCAGATAAAAATATTAAAATGGAAAATTCTCTCCTTGTCAATTTTGATGAAATTTAGCCAACGACCCTGTACTATAGTACAGGGACTTTGGCTTGATTTTGGAGAAATTCCAAAAATTTGTGAAAAATCCAATTTTGATCGGAATCAGTTCAAACTTTCTACACAACATAAATACATGTACATGTACATGTATATGCATCAGATAAAAATATAAAAATAAACTAAGAACAATTTTTGGCTAGATACGTGTACATGTACCTTGTACAGCACAGGGCCTTTGACTTAGAAGCACTTTGCCAAAATCTTGCACATTCATCAATCACTGCATGTATGACATGTACATGTATGTGTACATATCAGTGCATTGTTACAGTACAGAGTGCATTACTAGTATTGTAATCTTACAGTGCTTATCTATTCCTATCTCTTCTTTTTCTCTCTCTATTCCTCATTAGGTTCAGTTCACTCAGCAACCGTTGAATAATCTAAGGAAGCGTTTTCCTATGATAACAAAGAATGGGTTTGTGCTATTAAACAAGTTCTTTGCGTACGATCCAAAGAGAAGAGTTACTGCTGAAGATGCACTAAAACACGAATATTTTGAAGTAAATATTAATATTAATAATAATTATTATTTTTATTATAACCAGACTGGATAATAATAGTGCTAGTAATTGTAATAAAAATGATGATGGTAGAGGCCTAATTTAGAAGAATAAATTACTAAAAGTGTACATGAACAGTAGTATACACTTGTATGAATTTATATAGAGGTGCTTTTTTTCACTGTATATTATGTGGGTTTGTGTACAAGTGAAAGTACTACTTTTGTATGTGGACTAGTTTTCTTATCTTTGTACATGTACATGTACTTGTACGTCAATTCATTACATGTCTTTTGGCTTTACTCCTAATCTTGTTATTATGTGTACTACATGTACATGTTATGCATTGCTAGGAGTCTCCCCTACCAGTTGATCCCAGTATGTTCCCAACGTGGCCTGCTAAGAGTGAAATGACTAAGAAATCGGTGAGACCAAAGAGTCCAACAGCACCTGAAGGAGGAGCATTCTTCTTCAACCAAAAGGTATTAGAATTATTAATAAATTAGAATTGGCTGAAGCCTTGGTTGTGTATTGTATGATAAAAATGTTTTAAGTATTATAGACAGTGACTATGTAATATTTATAACGTATGTACATGTTGATGTACATGTAGCTCACAGTTTACATGTGTCTACATTTGATTTATTTTAGTGGTTATTTTTTCTTCTTTGGTATGGTATGACAGTGTAAAAACTATCCTGGGTCAAATACAGCCTCTTGAATCTCAGTAGAGAAGGCAGTCAGTATCCAGAAAGAAGTCTGCAAGGAACTAGTAGCGCCTACTAAATGTGTCAAAAGAGCTTTTGCAACTTTGAAAATCTCAAGCTTTTGAGGGCCTAACTGTGTATGTGTAGCCATGTTAATGTTGGCACTTGAAACCACACCTTCAATTAATACTAGCCACACCTTTCCTCAATGATCAATAATCAGTAAAAATTAAATGTAATGCAGTATGCAGTACTACTGCTTAAAGTTAATGTAATGTATTGCTTGTGGCAAGGGTCTGCACTATAAGTGCTTTTTATACATGTATAAGTCATGAATGGGCTTTGATCCCGTAGACCTGGATTTAATGATTAGAGACCCATTTTTCTGTTATAAAAATGAACAAACATTAATATCAATAAATATTTAATGAGTCGTCCCAGACAAGTAAAAATTTTGGTTAAGTTGTCCTTGGACAAGGGTAATAAATAATTAATTTCAAGCCCGAAGGCTATAGCCCATGGTTTTTTCAAAAAATGGTTTCAAATCGCCCCAAATTTGTATTACATTTTCTGATACATATTGATATATTTATGCTTTGTAGAAAGTTTGAGCTGATTCCGACTCCAATTTTTCAAGTTACAGTCATATTAAGAAAACGCCAAAAATCTGAAAAATACCCAAGGCTATATATAGCCCATGGTTTTTTTTTTCCAAAAAATGACTCCGGAATCATTCCAAATTTTTATTACATTATCTGATACATATTGATGTCCTAATCCTGTAGAAATTTTGAGCTGATTCCGACTTCAATTTTTTGAGTTACAGCCTTTTTTAAAAATGAGCCAAAGTTGGAAAAATAACAAAGTATAGCCCATGGTTTTTTCCAAAAAATGGCTCCAAAAATCACCAAAAATTTTAATTGCATTTTTTGATGCATATTGATGTAC
>NW_003551610.1:0-2366 GCF_000090795.2 Amphimedon queenslandica | reverse complement strand
AACTTGAAAAGAAATTAGAAGAATGTCAAAATATTTCAAGCACCTTGAGTGTCATTGATAAAGAATGCTCATTGATCGACATTGAACTTTTCTGTGCAGTGGTCAAAAATTTTCAAATTAAAGCAGCTAACGAGCTTATCAAAGAATACCGTGATGTTTCGAATGAATATTTTCAGTCCAGTCCCATTGCTGACTACCTTAAAGAAAAGCTTGAAGCTTCTGCAACTTGCCCTTCTCTTCAGTGTGAAACAGTGACCTACATTTTTGACTGGGAACCTGACGAGAAAAAACTAAATGATATCAAAGATATACTTTCCAAGACATCTGGTAAACTAGTGAAGATAAGATATATCAATGGTGGTTCCATTAGCATCACTTGCTCCTTTCCGTATCATCTCACTGGAGTCCTCATTACACAGCTGATGGATAATTTACGGTTTTTGAAAAAGAATGATTTGAAAAAACTTACCATTGGATACTGGATAATGTGGGAAAGAGAAGGAAAGGGAGAAAAAGTAAAATTAATTCTTATTACCTTTCTTTATATTTCTTTTTTAAAGGAGACAGAGCAATTGCTGGAAGAGAAAGAGACTATAATAAGCCTAAAAGAAGAACATCAAAAGGTAATTAATTTGAAAAGAGAAATCCCCAGTAATAATTATTGCACATGAAGCTATTACTTTGATGCAATATACTGCTATAACGTGTCTTCACTTTACGTTATAGGAAGACGGTCTTGAAAAAAAGGACAATGATGAAGTATGTAGAATAATTTTACAGCTATTATATATAATTTTTGCTGCATATAGGAACAACAAGCAGAAGCAGAAACACAATTATTATTAAAACGTGATGGAAGTGCACATGCAAGTAAATGTACAAAGTATAATGTGTAGTAATTATTATGAATTTTAGCCTTAAGATACGATAAGACCATGGAAATAGAAGATTTGAAATGCCTTCTCAAAACAAGAGAAACTGGTAAAAATTTTACACATATACTACCTAGAGCAAAGTTTTTTATTTTACATACAATGAGCCATAAAAAATAGTTTTCAAATGTTAATCATTTTGTGAATAGTGTGGTGATACTTTCACTATGTCTAACTTCTTTTGTTAGAGAGTAAGAAAGAAATAGAAATGTTACAAGAGAAGATATCTTTATTGAGTATTCAACTTCTTGATGAAGAAAAGGAAACTGAAGGATTGACAGAGGACATCAAATGTAAGAATGATGAATTACATGTATCAATTGTTTACATGTCCTTCAATGCATTAGTATTAAAACAACAAACACAGCAACAAGAACAAAAAATAGAGAGACAAATGCAAGAGGGCAGGGAACGAGAACAGGATCTTCAACGACAGCTTCAAGAAAGAGAGCGACAGCTTGAGGAAAGAGAGAGAGAGTTCCAAGAAAGAGAGAGACAACTTGAAGAGCAGATACAAGTGGCAGAGTCTTCCTGGGTAGTGAATAGAAGAGAGATTACAATGACAGAGGTAGTCCTTGGTAAAGGAGGATGGGGAGAGGTGAAAGTGGCTGGTTTTCGTGGTCTGAAAGTTGCTGCAAAGTGTCTCTACGAAGTCATCATCTCTCCTTATAACATTGGGACATTCTCTCGGGAAATGAATATTGCTTCTAAAATACGTCATCCTAACCTCCTTCAGTTCATAGGAGCGACTACAGAGGGTAATCCAATGATCCTGACAGAGCTAATGCCGACGAGCCTAAGAAAGGAATTAGAGAGTGGAGGAGTGGCCTATCCTGCCATACTGAGCATCAGTTTAGATGTAGCCTGTGCTCTCAATTACCTTCATCTCTTCAAGCCTCATCCTATACTACATAGAGATGTCAGCAGTGCTAATGTACTCCTTCAAACAACAGGAGAAACATGGAGGGCTAAAGTATCTTATTATGGATCAGCTAACCTTCAGCCTCTCATTAGTAGGACCACTAATCCTGGTAATCCTCTTTATGCAGCACCTGAAGCAGGGAATCCAAGGGAACACTCTCCTGCAATGGATGTCTTCAGTTATGGTGTCCTCCTTCTAGAGATGATAACACGACGTATTCCTCTACCAGAAGAGAGAGTAGGTCTTATTGATAGTATTAGAAGAGCCTCGTTTAGGTCTCTTGTTGAACGCTGCCTGATAGTTGAGTATAGACACCGTCCAACAATGAATGATATTATAACTGAACTAAATGACACTGTTTATTAGTAGTGCTTAATTTTTATTAGCTGTAATGTGTTATTACACTGCATGTACACTGTGTGGGTGTGCACTCAATATGTAAATTGTCTGAAACGTTCTACATTCAGATGTCTAGATTTCATTTCTAACAACACATTTAAAACAAATAAAAT
>NW_003551609.1:0-2367 GCF_000090795.2 Amphimedon queenslandica | reverse complement strand
CTGCAGAAGCAGGTGCAATGACTTATAAACAGAAATGAGATTAAATAATGAAAAATGACAATAAAATAAGAAATACACTTCAGTCATACATGCAGAGTACAAGTCAACAATGATTTTAATTAATTAAACCAGTCTTATAGTGTTACATATTGTAATATAATGTGATTCATTAGTTGTAACCACAATTATTTAATCATATGCATGTGTATATATAGCTGATTTTGTTTCATGCAATTCTGGTTCTTTTTGGTTCTTCTGATTCTTTCACACACACACACACATTCATTATTCCTTTCTATCTTTTGGACTTTGATATCAGTGTTTTCAATAAAAACTATTACAGGTTATGAGCCTAGCATCGTTCCCTACTGCGTAAAAGAGAGGACACGATGGCTACTACAACGGATAAGTTCTTTGCTCAAATACCACAGCTAAACGATGAAAAGGACTGGCCTGTTTGGAAATTCCAAGTAACTCATGCTCTGAAGGCAGCTGAGCAGTGGGAATTTGCCACAGGAACTGCCGACCGTGGACGTCAGGGATACGAGACGAAGAAGCAGAAGGCTTTTCACTCGATCCTTCAATGCATCGGGCAGCAGAACGGGGGTTGGTAAAACCGGGCTCGGGAGGGGCTCGGGCACGGGAAATGGCGGGGTAAAACCGGGCTGCCCCGGACTGGGGCTTCACCTATTTTCATGGAATAAGGACTGATATGGAGCTAGTAAGGACATAGAACAAACTACTGCATGAGTAACTGTGCAATTAAATGATTATATTCTTTTATTGTTAAAATTTAGGGAAGCCATGAATCCCCCTTGACTAATGCTGGGAACAAGGCCGCTCTACTCCCATCTGTCTTCTAAGTCCACTTTAACTCTCTCATTTTTATTTCTGATTTTATTTGCTGTCATTGTTAGCTTAATTCTCATTTTCCTGATTGTTGATTTATTTTTATTTATTTATATTTATTACTATTATTTTTACTGTTGATCATTACTTCATTTCCACTTTTCTTTTTGTTTTCCAGGGGCCATAGCAGTTCAGTCTTGCTGCATGGGATGTCTGTGCTGTATTATCAAACTTACTCAATTTGGTTTATTGTAATTAAAATTATATTACCTTTGAGATGCATTTCAATGTCGGATAAGAAGAATAAAAATGTGTATAAAAGTGTATGTTCCCAATTTGCTTAGGACATGTTTTGTAAAAGACAATTTTGCTTGACATAAGAATGATAAAAATTAAAATGCATCTCAAAGCGGGTAATTTTCCAGTTAATAATGAAGTATTGGAGGGATACTGTGCAGCAAAGTTTCCTGATGATATACCTTTGGGATGTACTGAGTTTGGAATCAGCAATTACATTGTGGTCGATGATAAGTGAGACAGGAATATTATCCTAAATGTCACACCGGGAAGAGTAGTTGTACTTGAGGCCCATTTTACAAGTAAAAATCCATGAATATTCTCTATATCAATTTCAAGATTATGTGGTTCTGAAATCATGCAAATTCCCAGAGAAATTTTGGTGATGAAAAGAGATTTATTTCAGTTGAGAGGTTGCATCATTCATTCCTGTGAGCATTTCACTGCTACAAACATAGTCCATACTGCTATTATGATGGAAAGAAAATCTACACGAAGAACAAATATTTATAGCATATAATCTTAAATATATGGAAGTGGATATTGGTCCGGCAGCCGGACGCCTACTGCGCGGCTATAGATCCGGCAGTCCGTTGTTCTCCGTAAAACAGCTTGTGCGCATGCGCAATAGTGCAAAATGGAACTTAGTCTTTTTATCAAGAAACCCTAATCCCAAAACCCTACAATCCCGGAGGCTAAGATGTACGAGAGGGTGCTCTAAAAACTAAACACTAAACCCCAATCCCAACCCTACGACCCCGGAGGCTAAGATGTACGAGAGGGTGCTCTAAAAACTAAACACTAAACCCCAATCCCAACCCTACGACCCCGGAGGCTAAGATGTACGAGAGAGTGTTTATTTAAAAAAAGTAAAAAAGTGAAAAAAAAAAAAAGAAAAAAAAATCAAACATTTCAGCATAGTTTTAGTCAATAGTCCCGACAGGATTCGAACCGCTGACCCCATCCGTGCAATCCAGACCAACCTCTCCACTACACCACCGCAACCCTGCTGCATCAACGTTGCTGATTGTCGTATTTATACTTGATATCTGTATATAAAATCGTGTATTAGTATACTGGGGCGAAGCCCCAGTATACTATATAGGGACTGCCGGACCAATAGCCCCGCAGTAGGCGTCCGGCTGCCGGACCAATATCCACTTCCTAAATATATACAAGACAAAAGTGGTAGTTCTTACCATTTTTAAAATAATAATATTG
>NW_003551608.1:0-2368 GCF_000090795.2 Amphimedon queenslandica | reverse complement strand
GGTACCAAAGACTATTTTAAAACCAACAAATAGAGATATCATTAAGAACATGATACTCTGATCTTACCTGTAAAGAGTGTATGTGGACAATGGCTGGTACATGTTCGGACGGTTTGACCGGCGACCCAGTGACCAGTTGCCCTCCGATGCTAAACCTGACACTAACATGGGGGAAACAGAAGCAGAGAGGAGTATCCCTCCGAGGAGGAGAGGGGGAACCAGCAGCTGGAGGCACTAGAAATTAAAGTATAATTTAAATAACCTAATTATGTATCGGAAAATGTAATAAAAATTTGGGGTGATTTTGGGGTCATTTTTGGGAAAAACCATGGGCTATAGCCTTGGGTATTTTTCAGATTTTTGACGTTTTCTTAAAATGGCCGTAACTTGAAAAATTGTAGTCAGAATCACCTCAAACTTTCTACACAGCATAAGGACATCAATATGTATCAGAAAATGTAATAAAAATTGGAGGTCATTTTTTGACCATTTTTTGGAAAAAAACCATGGACTATAGCCTTGGGTATTTTTCAGATTTTTGACGTTTTCTTAAAATGGCTGTAACTTGAAAAATTGAAGTCGGAATCAGCTCAAACTTTCTAAACAGCATAAGAGAATCAATATGTATCAGAAAATGTAATAAAAAGTTTCATTATTCCTCCAATGATTACCTTCATATTGCTGATCATAAGCCCCGCTTACAGGGTACCTATCATCAATATACGGTGGATAAGGTCCTCCATAGCTATCAGTGGGCGGAGCTTCAATATGAGTGGATTCATAAGGAGTTGCTTCACCGTCATAATAACTGTTATCCTGACTATAGATTACTGAAGTATCCTGAGAATATCCTGAAGAAAGGGGATATCCCTGTTCGTCATAGTAGGTCTGGTCAGCATAACCTCTTCCATCTTGATAATAATACTGATGCTGCTGATCGTAGTGTCTCTCACGTTGATATCTCATATCATAGCGATCATCTCTTGATCTGTACCTCTCCTGGTCTCTCCAATCATATCTCGGATCATAGTAATCATGATATCGATCATATCTCTGATTCCAGTGATACCTGGGATCAGGACGTCTAGCACGATCATACTCATTCCAATCATTTCTGACGCGATATTGATTCCGGTGATCTCTATCACCATATCTATGCTGCTGGTTCCTATAGTAATAGTCCCTGTCATCATAGTAACTAGTGTTGTACCTATCGTAGTAGTGGGTGTGGTCATAATGATCATATCTCCTATCATACATGCTTTGTGAGTGTCCCTCATAATCTTGACGAGGGGAGAGCCGACTGCTCCCTCTCTCCTCCTCGTTGGAACGAGGAGGAACTTCCCCTGGTCTATCGGGTGGTACCTCTTGTACCTTATGCTCTAAAGTAGGTGTGGCTTGAGGTAGAGTTGAAGTAGGCGTGGTCTGTTTATCGCTGGGAGGAGAGAATGCTGATAGGGGAGGGTCTGAGGGATTGTCCGATAGTCTTAGATTAGAGGGCGGGGCTGAAATAGAAGTGGGTGGAGCAATTGAAGAGAATGCAAGAGAGACAGTTGGAGGTACAGACGTTATTGGAGTAGGCGGAGCCAGAGAAAGGGAAGGGGCAGTAGTGGTTGGTTCACCATCAGGAGGAGTAATATCCATTGGACCTTTAGGGACAGTAACTGGCGGCTGATGACCTGCAGTAATAATAATAATAATAATAATAATAATAATAACAACAACAATAATAATAATAAATTTAAAGATGCCACAATTACACTTCCTACTACCAGACCCGGCCCCTCCCCCTCTCTATTACTCACAGAGTGTCTGTCCTTCAGGTTGTACATGTACATGTACGTTACCCCCGGCAGTGGCAGTAGATGTGGGTACCTCCTCCCCTAGAGACAAAGGAGGTACCAGTTGTACAGGTGAGTCCATCAGAGCTGATCGCTGGGCGTCACCAGTGTCCAGTGGGAGGAGAGAGGAGAGGGAGGGAGCAGCTGATGGAGGATTAGAATCACCTTCAGTAATCTCTCTCTCTTCGTCAAGAGGTGAGACGGGTTCGGTAGATACTGGTTCGATAGATTGGTAATTAACAGGGTCGACCTCATTAGGTGCTGGTAGAGAATCAGCAAGGTCAGCGTTAGTTAGTCTCCGCCCTGTTAGGTGGGCGTTGGTCTCGACCACACCCACAAACTCATTATTAATTGAAAGAGGAGGAGCTAATGCTATCTCATTACTGCTTTGATGGGAATACTGAGGATTGACAGAATCAGGAAGAATGGGCGGAGCTAAGGGTGGGTGGGCCACACCCACAAACTCATTATTAATTGAAAGAGGAGGAGCTAATGCTATCTCATTACTGCTCTGATGGGAATACTGA
>NW_003551607.1:0-2369 GCF_000090795.2 Amphimedon queenslandica | reverse complement strand
TCTTCCCTCTCTTTGACTTCCTCTTATCTTCAAGGAGGCCCAGTATCTTCTTAGTATGCTCCTGCTCCATGATATTATCAATATTAGGTTTGTGTTTTGTAGTCTCATTATCATGAGGTCTAGTGGAGTCTACTGGTCCAGTAGCTGATGACTCTGTCTCTAGTGAAGGACTCTTTGATATTGAATGATGTGAACCATCAGATGAAGAGACTCCAGTAGACTGATCTTCCTTCCTTATATCACTGATGGCATCAGAGAGCATCTTGAGAATCTCTTTAGCGTCCACTACATCCCATACTTTGCCCTCAGCTAGGTCTGTTATTTGTTCTATAGCTCGTACTGGACGTGATGCTATTGCAGTACTGTGATGATGCCTTGGAGCCGGCCAGTTGAAGAGGAGAGCCTCAAAGGCTGTCTTACCAACGTTAGGGGGACCCATGAGGACAAGCTTCTTGAGGACAAGACTCACGAATCCATCAGTCAATCCATCAAAGAATGAGGCAAAAAATGGAAATTTTTTTGTTGCTATAAATTAAAATCAGTATCGTATTGAGATCGTTGGTATAGTGATTACTTTAAAAAGTTACTGCAATTTCTTTAAAAGTTAATAAAAAAATTTATAAATTATAAATTTTTGGCTGGTAATGGCGTGGCACGCAAGACACAAATTCACTGCACCATAATGCAGTCTCTAAATTCATAAAAATAATTGGCTGAGCTTAATTTTTTTCCAGTTAAAGTCTAAAATTTTGTTATAAAATTACTTGCCACAAAATTGAGATGATTTTACTGTGATAATAATGTACATGTTTTAATGGACAAGACACTAGTAACACATGTCAGTGTCAAGCATGAGTCAAAGGTCAAACTGCCCATGCTTTTGATTAAATTGAAGGAACATTTAATAATAATAGTAATTCACACATAATACATGTACATGTATACATACATGTATGTAGTACCGTACTTTCTCTAAATAATTGACATTGTAATTTCAAAAATAAAATAATTATTTCAAAGAAATAGCACCTAAAATAGTCTAATTACTTCTCACAAATATTATCCTTACTACTTGTTCTAGTTTTGTCAGGATTATCTATGGTATATTCATTTTAACTAGCAATGAAGGGGTAAGTAAGCTGCCTCTAAATTTGTCAAAAAATAATTATTTTGGCTTAATTATTTCAATCTGACGTCTAAAATCTTGTTTTGAAAATTACCTGCCCGAAACATATCTACTATACACAAATATATTTGGTTAAATTAAGGACTAGTGTAACTGAATACACAATATTGATGGACATTGTAAAATAATATTAAGCAATTCGCACAATTAACACATGAATAATGTGTAATGGGTTGTTGCTATACTTGCCCTAAATGCTCTACTACATGTACATTGTAGTTATACATGCACTTCAGTATAATACATGTATTAATGGGACAAGACACTGTAACACAAGTCAGGTGAGTGGTCACAAAGACAAGATGAACCATGAAATGTTCTACATTCATTAACTTCATAAAGAAATCATTGAATGATTAAAAAATGCATGTAGAATGATGTACATGTATCATTAATATAAAAGCTCTACATAATACTCAACTATTGACTGTATACATATTAATTATACAAGTCATTATGCTGTATTGAAATGGGATTCAATTATGATTGTGACAAGGTGTTATCAAAACAACTTACAAGTACATGTACATGTATTCTCATTAGCAGCTAAAACATAAACAGAGAATTATTCACAGGTTAGTTTGTACATGTACACTCATGAGTACAGGCTTGTTCAATTTAGGCTATTATTATCAGGACCTGCTCAGGATCTATCACTTTTTATTCTCCAGTTTATCATACGTACATGTACATGTACATGTAGACCAGGAATAGTCTCACAATACATGTACTTAACTGATTCTATAGAAATTAAGTTAAATGTGTCATTATTATGAGCAACAACCTACCAATAAGACACATGCATGTACATGTAATGGGTATGAAACAAAGTTTACCAATACATACAAGTACATACCAGTACACATACCAAGTGTACTGTGTACATCAGTGTGGCTCACATCAGCTGTGAGGGACTGTACTGTACATGCATAAGAGTACATAAGAGGAACAATAGTAACCTAATAGTGGGATACAACTACCATGCATTAATATACACATTATACACTATAAGCTATTGCTACATAACTGATACACAATTTAATTCATAGAAGAAGCTAATAGTGAATGTACATGCTGTAACTGTATCAACAATACAAAAGGTTAGGTTTCTAACAAAGGAGAGGGGTCAAGCATCATAAGACACCAAAATGACACTACTAATGTTTTACAGTCATTGGGTAAA
>NW_003551606.1:0-2370 GCF_000090795.2 Amphimedon queenslandica | reverse complement strand
AAAGCAGAAGGACAGTTTTGTGAAGGGTCGGACATATCCAGATATGCTAGTCTTGTCCATCCTCCTCCTGAACCACACAATGTCCCCATATCACAATAAGTGCTGTAATTACTAGCTCCATTATCTGATGTTAGTATGTAATGGCCTGATGGACTGTTGGGTATTTGGCTGAGGATTTGCTTTAATTACTTTAATGTGGATTGACAAGGCTGGCATCCTGTCGTACTAATTTATCAAAAGACACCATCAAACATAATTGCTCGCTTAGCCCTGCTAGTGGTCCACCCAGGTACAATAATAATTATAATAATTATAATTGATAAATAATTGTTTTTATATGGGGCTGCATGTATATGTCATTGACCTACATGTATCATAATAAATTTTTAATTTTCCCTCTTTTTGTTATTAGATCTAAAAGATTACATGTACAGAAGTTGAATGGTGATGCTCCAGCTGGTAACAATGTCACAGGAGGACAGGTACCTCCTGTCAGCCATCTTACAAAGATAACAGTATAGCCACATCCACTGACACGCCCACCATTACATTAACATGTAAAAGACTCTCTCTTTGTGTATGTATGTATGTGTGTGTAGAAACACTGTAAGAGACAAATTAATGTAATGAAAAATAACTTAATAATAATAAATAATGTAGCCACATCTTTCTTTCTCTCTATTTATCTATTGCTATAATTATTGTGATCATTTATTATTATTATTATTATTATTATTATTATTATTATTATTGTGTATGTTGGACTATTATACACACTTTTAATTGACCAGCTTATAATATTAACTACAAGAATGTAGAACATTAGTTGGGCAATCTTAAGCAAGCAATTAGTATTGTACTTGTGTTTGGCAACCAATACTGATAGTTATAGAAGTGGTCGTTGTGCAACTCAGGGTTTCCAACAGGATTTTGGCATAGTGTTCAGCTTCTTGTCAGTGGATTTAAAGTTGCTTAAAAATTTGACAAAATATACTATTGTGTCGAATTTGATACAACAAGGCAAGGAAAGGATTCTCAGTATGTTTTCTAAACTATCACATGATGTAGTTTAGTCATACACACCTAAGATCATCTCTGATTCAGGCCATGACCCAAAATCAATGATTCAAGTCAGATGTCTATTTTGATACAGCCCTGACTGGGATCAACGTTGAATCATGTCTGTTGCTCTGGCTGAACCAGGGCTGTACTCCAGCATGGTTGTATCATGAATGATCATGATTATATCATGCTAGACTGATTGATGTGCAGGCTGCCCGAAATCCATGATACAGGAATGTATCAGGCTGGTCATAATAGAAGCCAGTCGTGGTTTAGATTAAAATTCCTGGCTGTGTAGGGTGAACCTTTTGTCTAGATTATAACTAGAAAGAATGTAAAACATTGAGGGGCTCCGCCTCCAGACCGCACCTCCCAGTCACGCCCAGACGTACGTTCAAGTTCTTGTAAGTAAGGGCTTCGCCCAATGAATGCAATGATGTTTCCTGGAGTGGCTCTTGTCTCTCTTTTTACGACCTGGGGGCGTAGCCCCCAGGTCGTCCTATAATTGATTTCACCCACGTGCGATATATATATATTTGATTGTATGTCAACACTTCATTTCTTCTATACACGTTGTATTGGAGAAATAACAAGCCTTAGCAACCACCCGCCCACGCTACGTAAGTGGGTGTGGTCATGGCAAACAAAATGGCGGTTTGAACATGGAACAAATTTATGAGCTTTCTAACAGCGAAAGAACATAGAGATACTGTCTAAAGTCTTTTCTGGAAGCAGTAGAAGGTAGAGAGAATCTTCATAAGTCTTAATAAGAACCCAGCTGTACATGCAAGGTGGTGAAATCAATTATAGGAATATTTTTACACTGTTACGCTTGTTCTTTATATTTATTTGTGTGATATTCCAATATTGTTTATGTATTAGTTTACTTTGCACGTTTTAATTTTTAATGTGATAAAATTTTGTTGTGCACATTTTTGTGAGGAGTATACTGTGCCATCATGAATTACATGTATAGTACATGTATTTGAATTAAACATGTACATAATACATGTACAAGTAGTATGATCTTTTGATATTTGTGTATAATTACTTTTAGTTTAGAGTGTGTTTTATTTATTTTATTAATGTAGTAATTCAACAATACATGTGTAGTTTGTGTACAATACATTACATTACAATACATTGGCCACACATTTTATTACAAATTTGATGTTTTGTTGCTAGTTTGAATCTTTACCATAAAGTGCAATGTAGCTTAATTACCGTATGGGTACAAATGATTTTAATGATTTTGTGAAAATATTAAATTCACTAGTAAATTCTCTGTCTCTTCCTCCCTCCCTCCCT
>NW_003551605.1:0-2370 GCF_000090795.2 Amphimedon queenslandica | reverse complement strand
CTCCACTGGTTCATATGCTATAAAATAAAGTACAAAGAAAATAAGTAAATGAGAAAGAAACTGTCACTCTTACATGCACTTGACATTTTCCACTTTGCACCTATGTTATTATCTATGTTATTACTTTATCAACTCTAATAGAGCTGATACGGTTAGATCTAACAGTATAAGATGAAGACGTGAACGGAAGAACACGTATCATGCACGGCCCACGACCAGGTGCCACGTGGCACGTGCACGCCTGCTACTGAATACAGTTGAGGTATTCTGTCATTTCTCTGCTCCTTTGGCCTCAGACTATTGCCTTCTAAACCTTCACTTAATCCTCAGTCTTTGACTCTAGTAAATAAGGTAAGCTAGGCTTAGTTAAACTTTTGACTGGCCGGCCATATGCTCCCACTTTTTTGGTTCTTTCACTTGTCTTTATTTTAGATTTCCCGTTCTCTGTTGGTCTTCATTGCACAATGGCTTTGTGAAGTAGAGTCTGTTACAATGGTATGGTAATGAGGAATTAATGGGAGGTGTGCTTTTAATGCCATATTGCCTAATAATAATAATAAATATTGCCCAATAACAACAACAACAATCATGTCCAGCTATTGGAATGGGACTTCCGGTCGCATTAATTTAATGATATTCATTGGAATTACCATAGCAACGGCAGCTCAGCAATGGTGGATTGATAGGAAGCTTCACTACAAAGCCTGCTAACGTCTTTCTGGTTCATGGATGGGACTTCACTAGATACTTGGAGCTTCTTGAATGCTACTTAATGCAATTGGTTATGGTAGTTTTTTCATATTCTATTGTTAAAGTGGCAGGCGTGGCGCAAGAAGACTCATCCACTAACAAAAGGCCTTCTTGTTATTACTTTAAAAGGATCTAGAGACATGATTTGCTTGTATAGCTGTTAAGCACTCTTAGTTTTACTTTATTATTCCCGTGAGAAGAGAAAAGCACTTGTTCACTCTTGTTGCTGCACCCGTTATCACTGAGACGACTAAAATTATTTCACCTTTAGAAGACTAAAGTACCGAACAAAGTTTTGAATTTCTTTATCTTTTTTGTATCATTTGGCAGTAAAAATGTTGTACTTTCACAAAATAAGTGCGCAATTTGTCAAAAATTGTTTGAAATTTAGATATAACCATTCAAAAAGTAAAAAAATTATCATACATACATAAAGGAATGACAAAAATGGCGGCACTGACTGCCTCATCTTTAATCTGCAAATGTTCCACACAAAGTTACTCCAAGTGCTGTCATATTTAGCAGGAACACAGGTATAATTATGGAGAACAGCTACTGAAGTGCGCAAATTGATGAGACTTATTCTGAAGAAAGATATAGCCTAGTAAATGGAAATGTCCATTCTTGCCCTGTATAAAGTCAACCAGTAGTATACGGAGATAATTGCTCAGTATACTAATCCGCGTCCACTCATTGCTGGACATGTAATAATAATTTCTACTTGTTATAATATTAATAAATGTACATGTATTGTTAATTTTATTATCCAGTCTTTGACAGCAGAAGCTGCAGAAAAAAATTGAAGCCTTTTAAAAGCCTCTGCTTGTTTATAGTTTATATTGTCAGTCTAGTTCAGCCCCCACTGTATAAACTTGAGGCCTTCTTGTAGACCATAACTGAACTCTTGACCAAATTAACAAATCTTTGAATGCTTATTTTAAAGCTTATTTTTTCCTATTATGAAGAAGGGATTAAGGGATTTGCTAAAAGTGTAAGGAGAGGGGATTATGGATTCCCTCACCCTTTAAAATAGAAGAAAATCATTGTTTTTCTTTGTTGTTGTGAGGCCAATGCACTACATGCCAATGCATGCATGTATTGTGTATGTGAAGTGCCGTAATCTGCATCTTGCTATAACAGGAGAAGCACCTTGTCTTGTTCTACACATAATAATGTTAGCATACATGTACTTGTAGCTACATTGTATGTTGTATATACACTTAATATTATTTGATAGGTATCTGTGTTTTATTTTATTATTTCTTTTTGTTTTATGTAGGTGATAAATGTCTCCATGTTCAATGAAGAATGTAATAGAATTATCAAGTACTAACCAAAGCAAAGGGAAGATGAAGATACCTTTGATACTGTTAGTTCTTTATCAAAATAATTATTGTCTTTTACATTTAATTTCTAATGAATGATCAATGTTCTTCATCATTATGTTCAGTATACTGTAGTTACTCCAGTTATGTTCCATATGCCAGTGTATTCAAGAATGGTGTACCATCACTATTCTCTTGTTCCTGTTTCCTGTAGGTGTGCTTACTGGTTGCTAAGGCAACAGATAAGATTTCCAGCACCAACAGAACTCCAGTTAGTCTGTACATGTGCATGTAT
>NW_003551604.1:0-2370 GCF_000090795.2 Amphimedon queenslandica | reverse complement strand
TGATTAGGTTCACACTACTGCAGTTCATTCAATCATTCATGTCATTTATGGTTGGGGCACCATCTGGTTAATTTACATCTAGATTTATTATTAGCATTATTATAGTACACTACTTTTTCGTTATTTTTAAGCTAAGTTTTTGCACATCATTTATTAATCAAATTGTACACATACATGTATAAAGAATAAGTATAATAATGACTAAATTTGCCCTAGAAATCACATTAATGTAGTTTCCTATCACTTCATGAGTTCATGTTCCTTCACAGTCTTTAAATGTCTCATCATCACTAAGGTCACACCTTTATAGAATAATAGCCTTATCTGTCCTTATTTTTATTCCTTAATACTTATTAATAATGTGGGGATAATATTAGTGTACTTTAATAATTTATATTGTGTTATCATGATACACTATTCTTTACTGAGCGTTGTATCAAATTATTTCAGCTCTATACTGATAAGTCTGACATTAATCAGTGAATAAGACAGTCTCTGTTGCTCCTCATCAGTCCACTACAACATACAGTTATACATTAATAGGTCTGTACAGTGGTATGAACTATACCATCACAGTGAGAGCTGGTAATGTACTAGGAGGGTCTGATCCTAGTTTAGTCAATAAAGGAACACTTGTATTTAAGTTTTAAGTCATAATTATTATAATTCACACATGGTGTACAACTGTACATACCCATAATGATGGACCTCATCCTGGTTTTTTTGCTTTTATTACTACCAATTATTAATCTCACTTGGAATTGTTCTCAAAGTAGCTAATAGCCTAAATACATGCTGTACAGGGCATTATTATCAATAACGGCAGTATCACATATAATACCACCATTACCTACTGAGAGATATTATCATGTTGAATGATCTAGTATTTGATGAGTATAACATCAGTGTAGCTGTTGTCGATTCTATTTGAAGGTACCTAGCTGGTCCAGTTGGTTCATTATCCATGCATTGTCCATAGGGAAAATGGGCTATTATTGTTAATGGACCCTAAAACTGCCACAATCATGCATCAATTTGCTTCCAACATTGCTATTGCTCTGTTAATTGGTGTATTGTGCATTCTACAAACTGTCAGTGTTCTTATTCATAACATTGGCTTTATAAGGTACAGTTTACCAGTACATTTTATTTTTTTAGAAGGAAACATCCAAATACTATTAGCAAGCAAAAAAAGATAGTTTATTCTGATGATAACTGCAGGCCGGCTTGTGAACCAATATGAAATTAAAATGAAGGAATATATTTTGAATGTCAAACATCACCTGAAGATATTTATGAATTATCCATTACCAGAATGAATTTTCTACAACAGCGTAATACTATCTGTTAGTTTGCCTGAAATAGAGAATACATAGTTTGTGTACACTGAACTCTTCCTCACATCTGCTTAATATTATATTAAGCATTAGCTATATAGTTAATTTTGGAGTTGTTTCACACAATTTGGATGTTGTGTTAGCATATTTTATGTAATTTCTAAATTAGTATTATCATAGTCAAAGTTTGCTCATCATAACTCTACGAGTGAAAACAATAAACAAAATAACATAATGTACCACAGTGACCACACGTATACTCAGCAGTTTATCTCTGAACATGGTTTCATTGCTATTATTGTCTACTGTCTTTTTGTTAAGTGTGAATAAAGCTATTAGTCAATGTCCACCTCCCTCAGGTAAGACACTGAATATGAGTAAAACACCTCAATAGGTTGAATAGGCATTTATCTGAAGTATGATGGAAACTGTTACTCCAATGGGTCATATTTTTGGGATAATAACATCAAACCAACTCCTATAGAGTGTGGATTACCTGGTGCTACTATGGATGATGGGCAATGGATTGGTCCTAATGGAACAGTTCCTTGTCCTGGGAGCAATTCAAATCTTAATTGTAATGTTGGGTTATCAGGAGCTAGTCTTAGTGTTCACATACCTGCTACTTTCCAAGTATATCTTCAGCCACCTGGTGATGGTTGGTACAAGTGCTGTCTACCAACAAATTGTTCAGATCCTAACACCAACATCATCTTTGCTAATATATTCAGTAAGAGCTAAGACAAAATAGAGTCAACTTACTTGATAATTTTTATTGCATAGGATTTGCACAGATACTCTCATTTACTGTTACTGGTCTTTCTTCTGATATGACAGTGTATCCTCAGGAATACAAACTGATCTGTACTAAAATTGGACATGGTTATTATGGCATTAGTATGAGGATTGGTAATACTACACTGGCTAGTTACACTTATTGTATTGATAAACTTATTTGTTCCCCTTGTCCTGGTTCTGTGTTAGTTAGTAGTACCCACACAGTAAGGTATACTTTACTATCACATGGGATGGA
>NW_003551603.1:0-2371 GCF_000090795.2 Amphimedon queenslandica | reverse complement strand
TATTGTCGGACACCACGCTTTGAGAGCTTATAACTTTCTATGCACTCTTGCTAGAGCTACAAGTTTTGTCACGCAAATAAAGGATAACTATTGCTATAATACTTTGCAGTTTCATGAGATGGCAATGTATAGTTTTCCTAAAACAAGTGTCCGAAAATTGATGGTGTACGATCATTGATAATGTACTCTATATCCTATACCAATTGAAGTTATAAATAATAACACAAAATTAAATTATGATACAAAACTTTAAAAAAGATTAAAGTTTCACTCTGTGCTTAAATCAAATGTAATGCAAACAATGGTGGCAAGTAGGATTCCGAATGACTGACTATACCCATACTAACTAATTTAAAATCCTCCTATTAATTGTGATGCAACTTATAGATATTAATAAATAATTTAATATGACCTAAAGCTAATGGTTTTATGCAATAAATAAATATCACAATAGTGTATTAACTTATACCTCTTGTTTATTATACATCATTGTTCTTGGTTGATCATATACTAATGATTCTTCATCAATACCTATAGTTCACCACATACACATCAACATACTCTACTATCAATCATAAATATACACATACTTTCTATTCCTCCAATGTTAATACCATAGGCAGGATTAGTAGATACACCAGAAGCTATTAATAAATACATTAAAATCTTATTTTCAGTATATTAAGCAGGACTGTCTATAGACTATTTAAAGTTCTTACTTTCACCAGAAACTCCATATGCAGGATTAGTTGATGATGTTAGTGTAATATTCATTCTTTGTCCTATACAAATTAAATTATATTATTCATATATAGTATTATGCATTCTTAATGTGTATGTCATATATTAACTTTCTTACCATCTGATTGTTGATCTTTATCAGCTTTCCTTTCAACAAAATTGAAAGTATCATTTCCATTTGATGTTTTATTCCATCTTCTCCTACACACTAATACACTCACTATTAATATTACTAGTATAGTAACTACCAGTAATATAAATACTGCTGTACTAATACTTCCTGCTATTATTAGTGTATTATTGCCTGTACTTTGTAATGTACTAACTGGTGTACTCATCATTGAGCTTGTTAATGCACTAAAAGTAACTATTGGAATGTTATTCATTGATGTAGTAGCAGATGTTTGCTTACCTTCTGTTGATTCTGTTGATACGGCAGCTGTAAAGCTTCTTAATGTGGCAAAGCCTACATTAATGAAAAGAATGAATGATATGTTGCTAGTAGTAGCAGTTCAGTATTCCAGGAACTATGGGTGGTGTATTTGTAAATGCTTACTTATTATTGTATTTGTAATAGCAGTGGAAGAAAGAGTAGAAGACAGGAAATCAGTTATTGGCTCTAAAGAATAAATATAATTATTAAAAACCATTCAGTACAAATCCTTGTGACCTTACCTACTACAACTGATATCAGTGGATAGTCATTATGTTCCAATGGTATTAATCCATTATTGCTATCAAGCTCATAATTCAATGGCCCATTGTATTGTTGATAATACATTGGATTACTATTAGTGGTTACATTGATTACTAATATATCTCCATACTGTACTTCAATATCACTTGTAAAGTTATATACATTACCATTACTTGATGTAGCAGCAGAAGCATCAACAGTTAGTGCATGAATCAGTTCAGAAGAATGTTTTAAATAAATGTTAGGATAATGTTTGCTTGTATCCTGATTTTGTGTAATACCAATTATCCAGTTAGTAATAATACCACTACATGTGAACTGTATATCAGGAAAAGCTCTTGTATCATTGACTGGTATTACATTAGTAACTGATAGACTGTTTGTATTAATTTCAGTTTGAGTGAAAACATTTTGAAAGCAGTTCGGAGGGTCTAGATAAAAAATCTATTTTAATTTTGTTAATTATGTTATGTGTACCTGTTATTAGATGTACCATAAAAACATCATTTGTTTGCATTCGCTCAATTTCTCTCTGGCTATTTGAACCAGTTATTCTGATATTTGATTCACTAATGGAGTCTGCTCTTATTCTTCCAACTGTTTCTGTGCTGCTAGTGGTTGCATTGTAAAGTCTAACAACACTTGAATCATCTTCAGGTTGATACACTCCTCGCTCCTCCCATTATGATTCATAAATAATTAAATAATCTTAATAATTATTATGAGAGGAGGGTAGGCGTGAACCATTCATTAATTTTTATTTTTTAATAATCTTATTATGTGTATTTGATTACATGTCAGCCATCATTGTTAATTATATAAATAAAAAAACATTAAAAATGAAAAAGTAGTAGGATTGAATAGGACAAAAGTAAAGAAACAAGAGGGTACTTGCAAACTGGTGTGATAAGAAATCCTACACCACTGCATGAA
>NW_003551602.1:0-2372 GCF_000090795.2 Amphimedon queenslandica | reverse complement strand
GACGATACGAAGGCCTTTCGTTAGAGAGTGTTAAAATAAATTAGTACTTTAAGGTAACTCACACTCCTTATCTGAGCACCACCAAGTACTATCACAACAGCGACTAAGAGTGCTAAATAAGTTACGCAGCTCAAACTCGAAGCAATCCAGTTCGTCCGGGCTTTAAGCTCTGTCTCTTCAGTATCACTAGACACTATCCGACTCGGTTTGACCATGTGAGAGAGTCTGGTTCCCTGAGATTGCTTCGTCCCTTCAGCTGGCTCGTTCACAATAAAACAATTCACAATCAAGATTCTCTTTTCAAATAATATAATTACTCTCTATCGCTCCTTACAAAAATGACACTATTTATAGTACACAGAATCATGAATATTTAATCATATCAATAATTATTGGCAATGCATGAATAATAATCACACAAACTATACAATATCTCACAGAAATTTGGCCCAAGACCATAATTATGTACATGTGCTACACTGCATGGTCTATTTCTGAGAATCTTCAAAAAATTTTTAAAGTATTTTGATTGGAATCAGCTCAGACTAGTTAGAGAGCTCTCTCCTAGCCAATTTTGGCACAATACCAAAATACATGTACCATGAATCAGGGTTTTATTGAGCAAGCTAAACAGCACATCTCATAAGCTGGCTTTAAAAAGCTGAGCACTATATAGTAACCCTGGGGAAACTATACACGCATATAACAGTATTTATTTTTCTGTCCTTTTAATTTAGATAATGTTCCATTGAAGCTGGCTCAACTGCATTATCACTTACGAGTTTCATGGCTAGATGCCAACTCACTTTCTTTGCTAAAAATACTCGACGAGTGCTCAGAAATCATGCCTAAGCACTCAAGTTTACAGCAAAAGTTAGATCTCACTGATAAAACATTAGTGTTTCAGCACATCATTGAAATACTTTATGATGGCCTTTTGATTTTATGTTCAAATCCAAGCAGTGATTCTGAGTTCAACATGAAAGAACTTGGTAGTCTCTGTTACAAAATGGTAAGTACTTTAAAGAGCTGCATTCACTTGCTCAATGACATGCTTTATGATTATTTTGTTCTTTAACAGATGAATTTATTCAAGCTTCATTCCACAAGTGTATTTTCTTCTCAACTGAAGAGCAAGTGGATCATATTGTGTGTTGCTTTTCCTGTTAATCATATGATAACAATTGATTCGAAAAACATCTTTGCTATTTCACTGAAAATTTTGTCACTGAAATTACAAAGAGCCTGAAAGCTGCAATTGATTCTGTAAGTATTTGAATTGTAATTATTCATACATGTATATGAAAATTGTGGAACTTTTTTCAGCATTTATATTACAGTTTATTGGTTCAAGTATTAAAACTACATGTTTACTATTTCTAGGAAAATATTGTTGATTTGACTGTATTGATTGACACTGTTGTATTCATTACCTTTAAAAAGGAAAACGTACTGGATTTACTTTACGATCAAACCTATTATCCTGTCTTACCTTTTTATTCCATCATTGAAACCATAATCAATCACTACATAGCATTTTTTTATGATGACATCACTCTAGAGACAACGGCTTATATCTTTTCTATTATTGGCTTGGTTGTCAGTAAATGCACATCTGAGAAAATGAAGCATACTGCAGTTATGTATAAGCATCTGTTCTCTCTGTTATTATTGAAAGGTGGTATTGATAGCAATGCTAAATTAGAAGCATCAGTTAAAATGGATGATGACAATAACCCTCTTCTTTTATTTACCAATAAAGTTAGCCTAATAGTATTGAATATTTGTAAAATAATTAAATTTTAGGTAAGGAATGGCCTGTGCCATGCTATCAATGAAAGGTACAGAGTACCTTACTTCAAATGCTGTCCCAAAATGATATCACAGAGCAAAGTAATGCCACCATATTTGCAACATTCACAAATTCTTATTACCAGTCTATGCACCACAGAACTTTGATGATAATTTATGTTTGTTGTGTAGGGTTTGCTCCAACATGTTTTGTGTGATATGTACTTTGAGGCTAGTTCAGACAGACTGTACAGGGAAAGCCACAAATTCAAAGAGCTTGTGTCACATCATCAAAAAGTACACTATTGATAATTATTAGCGCAGTTAATGTTTTTTATCGTATCTCATAGCTTAATGGCTATACAGCTGGTCCTTTGTCTACAATAGTTGATGTTGAAAGACAAGTTGTGGTGCATGTGACCATTAAAGCACTTTCAATCACTATACTGAAGACTGAAAATGAGAGACAAGTGGTATATTAACTTTATCATGCCATAACTTTGGTGCCAATATTTATTCTCATAGTTAGCTGATGCTTATGATGGCTTGAATAGTATGCTTGATGAAAGTAACAACTTAGT
>NW_003551601.1:0-2372 GCF_000090795.2 Amphimedon queenslandica | reverse complement strand
CGACCATGTTTGTTAGGCTGTTGACAGATTTTCAGAATATACAATATAAATATTTGATAAAAATGTAAAAAATTATTACTTCAAGTCAATGGACCTTATGCACCGAAATGATTCTAATTAACGCGCACCCAAAGTGGTGGTAAAATGGCGGATTTTGGGAGGGAAAGACAGGCTAAACAATCTTCTCTTTTATCCATCCATTCTAGCTGTGGGAGCCACTTTGAGCTGTTTCTGTATACTCTATTTATCTCTTTTGTAAGCTCTTTGGTTGCTGTTTTGGCTTTTATAGCATTTTATCATAGGAATATTCTCAACCATTGGCCATTCCCTTTTTTCTAAATTTTGCTTTCAGGAGCCAGGGCACTTGCCCCTCCATTGCTAGGAAGATAGAAGTGCATTCAGCTGAGTCCTATGACTAGTGTCTATCATCAGAGTTAGTCTCAGTCCATCAGGACAAGGTATGGTGGAATAATTCACTCAGTTATTATTTTGCAGCTGGAGTGTGGATGATTATGACCATCTTTTCACTTCTTAAAATTATAGGTTGGCTCTTATAGATAGTTGAGGCATGCAAGAGCTCATTCTTTATCTGTAAATTCACTGGTTGTACTGTATGAGCACCTCATGTCGTATTAAAATCTGTCAGTCGCTATTCAGTACTTGCAGAAAGGAATCATCACATTTGGGACTCATTCATGGCTCTTCACCAGTTGTATCCTCTCCCAACATTTTTATTTATTATTTTGAATTATAAAAAACATAATGGGTATTGTTGCTAGAACTATTATTGTTGTTATCACTAGGTCACTATATATATATTTGTATGTCCACACTTACATTTCTTCTATACATGTTGTATTGGAGAAATAACAAGCCTTAGTAACCACCCGCCCACGCTCCTTTACGTGATTGGGTGTGGTCACGGCAAACAAAATGACGGCTTACACAAGGGACAAAGTTAAGAGCTTTCTAACAGCAAGAGAGCATAGAGACACTGTCTAAAGACTTCTCTAGAAGCATTATAGGTAGAGAGAACCTCTATAAGTCTTAATAATGACAAAGTTGTACTTGCAAGGTAGTGAAATCAATTATAGGAATATTTTTCACCCTGTTACGCTTGTTGCCATGCTTTCTAACCTGTGCTTGTTAAGGTTAACTCTCTTCGCCTTTACTAATTTTAATGTTTTTATAATGTGTTTTGCTAGTGATTTAGCCATGATAAGAACAGTGCCAGTGTGGGAGCCACTGTGTGTTATTTTCAAATGTGGCCACCATATTGAGCCCAGGGCACCTTTATACAGTGACAGGCGGAAGCGATTTTATGATGTTGCGTCGATAGTTTTATAGTGCACCTTCTTCTTGAAGCAGTCCCAGAGCTTTAAAAAACATCTATTTATATATAAAAGAAATAGGTGCAAAAATTTAAAAAAGACAGCATGGAAGATTGACGTTTGCTCGCCATTTCAATAATTACTTTGGGCATTCCTAATAACTTGCTTAACTATGACATCATGATTCATAAATTGAATAAAATCATAAAATGGCTGCTGCTACAGCTCTGGCGCTGTCAGCTTCTTCCTCACTTCTCAGGCTCAGTGACAGTCACAGACTGACAGTATAGTTTCAGTGACAAACTACACCTGTGGTAATGATAGTCTGACAGTCTCACACACAGTGACACACTCAGTCTTGCCCAACCACCTTGCCCATGCTTCTGCCCTCAGCCCACAGAGTCAGGTTGGGCATTGCCCCTATATACCAAACTCTGCCTACGCTTATGTTGAAAAGCTTAAAATTGGATTGAAGGCAATGCTTAAATCTTGGATCATCACCATTGAGCTTCTTCCTAATATTATAACAAATCTTGGTTGAAAACAGATTCAGGAACTTCCTGTCATTCTTTTAAAATGGTAAGTAACTCAAAGTAGTGGGTATTCCTGTCCATTACACATTTTGGTAATTTCTACAAAATTGGCTAAGCAAAGAAAGTCAGCATAAATGTGAAAAAACATAAGTGCATCCACTTTAAAGTGTCATAGTTTAATTAGGTCTTGCAACTTCATGTATAGATCCCTTTCTATTAGGTCTTGCAACTTCATGTATAGATCCCTTTCTAATTTATTACCATGACCACCTTGCTTTTTAAATTCGAAAAAGGCAACTGCTTTTTAAAGATACCTTAGTTTAGTTGCAATTGGTGCTGTAACGAAAAAACAGCTGCCAATTTGCCAACCAAGTGATAATAAGAGACAACCCTGATAGTACATAGTATTAGCTGGATTAAGGGACTTATCATTGCACATCAGTTTCAAGAAATCAGGGAAGTGCAAGACACCACTACCATACTTTGGAGTACGAAATTTCCAAATATA
>NW_003551600.1:0-2372 GCF_000090795.2 Amphimedon queenslandica | reverse complement strand
ATTCTCACCCTTTGGCAATTCCCATTTTGGTAAATTTTGCTTCCAGGAGCCAGGGCGTTTGCCCCTCCGTTGCTATCAAGACAGAAGTGTATTCACCTGAATCCTATGACTAATGTCTATCATCAGAGTTAGTCTCAGTTCATTAGGACAAGGTACGGTGGAATAACTCACTCAGTTGTCATGTTGCAGCTGGAGTGTGGATGATTATGACCGTCTTTTCACTTCTTAAAACTATAGAATGGCTCTTTTATGGATAGTTGAGGGATGCAAGAACTCTCTGGCTTTCATTCTTAATCTGTAAATTCACAGCTTGTACTGTAGGAGCCTCTCATGTTGTATTAAAGTCTGTGTCACTATCCAGTACTTGCAGAGAGGAATCATCACATTTAGGACACGTTTGTGGCTTGTCACCATTTTTACCCTCTCCTGACAGTTTTATTCGATATTTATAATTATGAAAAAGATAATGGGCATTGTTGCTACAGTTATTATTGCTGTTATGACTACATTGCGTTTGTATACATGACGCCTCTTGTATTTACACATATTTTATTATAAAGAGTATATACATGTACATTCACAATAATTTGAAACTGTCTGGATGTTAAGAAAGACAACTGTTGTAATTAACATTTATATCAACATTACAAATCATATAATTATGGAAGCGTTTAACTTCATTCTAGACGTCAATATTAACAGCTAGTTACTTGATGCACAGCTATTCCAGCACACTTATGATCCTTGGAGTCATTCCTATATGTGAATAAAGACCAATCCTATAGTTTTAAGAAGTGAAAAGATGGTCATATCATCCACACTCCAGCTGCAACATGACAACTGAGTGAGTTATTCCACCGTGCCTTGTCCTGATGGACTGAGACTAACTCTCATGATAGAAATTAGTCATAGGACTCAGGTGAATACACTTCTGTCTTGATAACAACGGTGGGGCAAGTGCCCTGGCTCCTGGAAGCAAAATTTACCAAAATGGGAATTGCCAAAGGGTGCCGGAGAATAGGCCTACAAAAAACTGCTTTAAAAGCCAAAACAACAACCAAAAAGCTTACAGAAGAAATAGGTAGAGTGTGATGAAACAAAAAGAGAGCTCAAAGTGGCTCCAAGAGTAAGGATGACTCGATAAAAGAGGAAAATGTTCAGCATGCCTATTTACCAAAAAATTTGCCATCTTACTCCAGTTTAGAGGTGCGCGTTAATTAGACCGTTTGTTGCATAAGATCCATTGTGCAATTAATATTGGAGAAACTGTTGCTACTATGATTACAATGTGCATGTTTGGAAATTTATACTTTAGAAAATTGTGTGATTTAATTTTTATGTAATAAGATTGTGTCATGTATTACCGTTTAGCAGAAAATTTTGTGGCCCAAAATTTCCGTGGATTTCGTGTTTTTTTTTTCAAAGTTCACAAAAATAAAATCCAGAAAATGGATTTAATACTGTTCAAGATGGCCAAAAAGTAAAAAACCATGAAAATTAAAGACACAAAATTGATTTTTGAACAGATTTGTGAAATTTTTGGGCTACGAAAATTTTCCACTATACGATATTTGAATGTGGCATGAAATGAGATGTGTGATCTAATTTTTGCAAAATGAAAGTTGTAGTAAAAAATTTCAGATAGACTGTAATTTATATAAATGTATCAATGATTGTCTATAGATTCCTCTACCTGAATCTGTTACTGGTAGATACGATCACTCACTCACAGCAGTCACAATGTCACCAAACTGTGTGTGGCTAGTAATTGTTGGAGGGTTTGTTGAGTTAAAATGGAACATTTTTGGAGGAGACAATACACATATCACTGATACTAATAGACTAACAATGATAGTTGAATTTGGTATGATAAGAGTAATTTTATTGTTAGATAATCGATGGGGGGGGGTTGTTACTCTGTAACTGGATGTCTTGTTCTTTTTATTTAGTTCATAAAGCTGGTGAGTGGATAGTACAGTCAGTACTGGATGGTAATGATCTCGGTAGTAAGAAATATCAAGAAAAGTATGAATCGTACAGCAAGACCAGAACATGGTGGATGGATCAGGTAGTAGAATATCCCACAGAGAAGGAAGCTGAACTACAGAGATACATCCAGTTATTGCATCAAAAGCTGGCTGAAACCAATAAACAAGGTATATATTCATACATTTTATTTGTATACCGTATTTCCTTAAATAAAAGCCCGGGCGTCTATTTCCTAAAATAGTATTTGGTCCTCGAAAAGATATTTTTAAAAAAATTTGGCACAGAGCGAGATTTGAACCCGTGACCTCATGCTTTTGACTACTGCAGCTTCAGGCAGTATCCACAAGAGCACTGAGTTACTCACAGGCAAGATTCGCACATTT
>NW_003551599.1:0-2372 GCF_000090795.2 Amphimedon queenslandica | reverse complement strand
CAATATTATTATCTAATGTTCACTGTACTGGTAGTGAATATTCATTACTATCATGCACTAATTCAGGATATGGTTTGGTTAGTGGCTGTACTCATGACTATGATATAGGTGTAGTCTGTTCTGATAGTAAGTCACAATAAATATAATATATTAGTATATTATAAATGATGTACGTAATATTGTAACTGCATAGAGAGATAGTGTTAATCAATAAAATGACTTCTTCTAACTTCATTAGGTCTTGCTTTACGTCTTGTGTCAAACAGTAACACGACCCGTGACACTGATGGTCGTGTGGAGGTGTACCATGGTGACCAATGGGGGACTATATGTGATGATTACTGGAGCTATCCTGATGCTGTTGTAGTATGTAAGCAATTAGGATACCCTACTGCATTGGACTCTTACTCGTAAGCATTCACACATGTGTACAGTTATTATTATTAAATATTGTTTCTTCTTGTAGATATGCTCATTTTGGTGCTGGTACTGGTACTATATGGATGGATAATGTCCAGTGTAATGGTAATGAGACTAGTATTGGACAGTGTAAGTTTAATGGCTGGGGTAATCATAACTGTGGACACTATGAAGATGCTGGAGTTAGTTGTGCACCTGGTAAGTTCATAAACAATGTAGTAGCTGTTTTATATGTAATGATACAACCATGGCTTCCCACAAAGCAATCTAAAGGCCTTTCTACACTAGCACTTCTAATGTGCATTGAACTGATTTGAAACCGGTTCCAGTCATTCCACACAAGATGCACATTGACTTCAATGGGCATTATCTCAAACCACATCCATATGTGGTTTGAATGCACATTCAATGGATAACCAATGGCAGCTGGATCAGAAATGCTATCAAAATATACATGATCCTGAAGATAGTGTGGAATCACTTGACGCATGTGCAATTGATGAGCTGACTTCTGGAACCAGTTCAAGTGTAGAAAGGCCTTAAGGGTGCTGCCTATAGCAACAATTATTTTATGCAGGAATGCTTAAGCCATACAAGTGTCCCATATAAGAATCTTATTAGGTTCTTTATGCTCCTCTAAAAATGGGTTTTATTTTAATGAAAAACCTTTAAGAAAGGGACTGGAAATATACAAAGCTGTAAAATGAAGTTTAGATTTTGAAATTGGTTTTTTATGCCAGAAAAATGCAAACTTGCGAAAAACTTTGCCTGTAGTGATCAGAATCAGACCAAATTTACAATATAGCCTCTTTACATGATTACACATACAGTAACATAGAGATATTTCAATTAAACAGGGCTAATATAGGAAAATGTGGTGTTGAGCAATATGAAAATCAAACTAAGTGGCATTACTAGTAGAAAAGGAGAAATATCTCTATGTTAATCAATTTGTTTGGTTAAAAACTGCCTTCATCTAGAAATCTGGTTATTCAAATCGAAAGTAAGAGGAGTTTTTCGCTTTTGAAAAATCTTTAGTATTCAGTTAGCTCTTGATGCCATAGCTATTATGAGTTAAAGGCTCCAAGGTAGCTTACTAACTTATTTAGTTACTGTCTTGTAACTAGTACTGGTTTCATTATGATTGGTAAAGTACTTTGGGAGAAACAGCTCCCTTAGCAACAGATTAAAAAATTTGCGTGGGCGGTGGTGCAGCACCCTTAAGTAAGCTAAATAACATCATTATTCATGAGCTGACGAGTACTGTAATACTGCAGTATCAACTTTAAAAATTCATAAAAAGTCCAACTTTGATCAGAATCAGCTCAAGTTTTCTACATAACATAAGTAAATGGATATGTATCAGAAAAACTTGTAAAAATGGGGAATTCTCTTCTTCTCATTTTTGACGAAATTCGGCCAAAATCCCTGTACTATAATACAGGGAATTTTGTCCAATTTTTGAGCTATTTTTAAAATTTGTGAAAAATCTAAATTTGATTGGAATCAGTTCAAACTTTCAATAAAACATAAGCAATGCATTATGTATAATAAAATGGAATTTTTTCTAATGATTTTTTGTTGAAACATCCTGTACTACAGTACTGGGGACCCAATTATTGAGCAACTTGACGATCCACTGACAAGAAGCTGGATGAGCACTATGGCAAAATTTTGTGGGAAACTCTGGACATAACATACATTATTTCATGGATTATATATAACATACATTATGTACTTCTTTACAGTTGAATTCAGTACACCAGTGTATCCTGTCAGATTGGTTGCTGGTGATACTAACAGTACAGCTAATAGTTCACTGTATTATGGTAGAGTTGAGATAAGGAATGGTACTAATGGAGTATGGGGCACTGTCTGTGATGATGGGTGGGGCATTGAAGACGCTAATATAGTATGCAAACAACTAGGTTTGTTTTTTATTAATGCAATAT
>NW_003551598.1:0-2372 GCF_000090795.2 Amphimedon queenslandica | reverse complement strand
TCCACATGAAAGAGCTACTCGACTTATCAATTCATTATTAACTATCACACAAACTCATTCTGATCCTAACAGTGTGTTCTCTTCTCTCATTACGTCACTACAGAAAGTAGGACTAAAGAACATGGCATCTAAACTAAAGGAAAATTTAAGTAAGATACAATAATTTATGCCCCATTTATTCAATTATGCATTCAAACAATAGAAATAAAAGGTGGTCATGTTGATCCTAATCTAGAGCAGCAACCATCAGTCAGTAAGGGACCACTTCAACCAGTGGATGTCACTGCACAATCTCATACACCACAACCAACAATCACTGGATCACAATCATCTACTCCTACTACTGTCATTGAGCTCAGTTCAAAGAGTGAAGTTGCTGCCAACATTAAAAGTCTTCATTCTCGTTTTGCATCTCTTGATTCTGATATAAGGGATGAGTTTGAGGAGCTAGTGAAACAGGGAAAAGTGAATATTAAAGCTGTAGCTAGGAGTGCAGCTACTTATTTAAGCATTAAAGTATCCAGTTTGCAATATGATGACATTGATGAATTATTTGATTCTCTTCAGCCTCATTATGATTTCTTCAGCTGTAGTGGTGTACTTCAACACTTAGCAAAAAAATACCTTGCAAATGCACAAACTGAACTAACTCAATACATTGATAGTGTTGACAAATTCTCAGAATCATCACAATTGAAGCACATACGATCAACAATCAAAGAGAAATTGTCATCATTACCAGCAGCAGCCTCACCAACCACTAGCGACCAAACAAAACCAGTCGTTATACAACTAAGCGACAGATGGGATGAAATGACTCTAACTAAATTTAAAAGAGTCCTTCAGTATTACTTTGGGCATAAAGTAGCAGATATTTCTACTATAGTGGACATTGATTATGGTTCATTTGTGATTACACTGTCAATACCAACCTCACTATCACAGTCTCTTATTGATGCTATCAATAACAAAACAAACTCAATGAGTAGATTAGGAGTATTGGAAGTTGCTGTTGACAATAAAGCGATTCCTATCAGAAAAAAAGACGATAATAATTTTGATGTTTCTCTCCATGAATCAGTTAAAGCTGGTAATAGTTTTGAAGTATCAATGCTACTGCAGTTAGGAGCTGATCCTAACAGTAAAGATGAGAGAGGAAAGAGTGCAGTAGAGATAGCTAAGCAACGAGGACACACTCAAATAAAAGAAATACTATTAGCTGGTGGAGGTGAGTTATTTGATACTTACATTGTATATTAATACACACACATAATATACCATTAATATCATGCAGGCATTATCAACTGAAGTTATTAAAACTATCAGAGACTTATGAAATCTTTTCATGATATCTTAATACAGTAAACCCTCTATTAACACTCTCTATAGTGCACACCTCCTAATGGACAGTACCTAGTGTACCAATTACATTCCTTACTGTATAAAATAACCTCCACATAAATGACACCTCTGTATAACAGAGACACTTTCACGTCCCATTGTATAAAAGTACCAGTGATTGAGTTTGACAATAAAACTTTATAAAAACAATTCACAAAAACACAATAAAAATTACCGAAAATCATAGTCAGTATAATTGTAAGTTATCATATAGAATCTTCTGCTCTAAAGAAGACAAAGAATGAAAAGAGAGAAATATCATTTAAATGCAAAAATTCAAAAAAGATATACTACATGTATATCCCAACTGAGTTTGACCCAGAAAAAAGCTTTTTATAGGAACGTGGGATAAGGATGAAACTTTCACAGGTTCTTAGTCGCCCAATGCCATCACAGGATTTCAGGTCTTGAGTCTCTCAGCCCTTGGGAACCCTGAGAACCGGGTTCTCCCTATAAACCCGATGGCATACCAAAATGATGTTTTATGACAATTTGTCTATGTCGTAGTTTACATAAGAACATGTAGTCATTTGCCCAAACTGATAATTCTTCTTTTAAAAAGCTAACAGAGCAAGACCTTTTGATAACGATGGCCTTTATGAAGACTAGTTGACTCCAGCAGCTATTGTACTACTTATGAGAACAAACAAAACCCATTTAATAGTGAAATACAGGCCAACCATGCAGCTGTAAAATATCAGCCATGCTTCTATGAATATCATTATAAGACATCATTAGTGATGTATGGCTACATTTTTCAAATTCCAAGCAGCTGCTGTCAAACTCAGTTGGGATATAGTATAATTACCAGATACATGTACATGGTATATGCTTACATTAGCTTGTGCTTTGAAGTTGACTAGCTGGCATAATGGACCAAGGACTATAAAAAGAGAGAGAGAAAGTGAGAATGAGAATGAGAGTGATGAAGGGAGAGAGAGGGAGGGACAATAATTATTGATTCCAATACA
>NW_003551596.1:0-2372 GCF_000090795.2 Amphimedon queenslandica | reverse complement strand
TCTTTGTTCGAGGGGAAGGAGCGTTCGTGTTGTCGACTGACGAGGAGCGTCTCCGGCCTCGTGTGCTCTTGGCGTCAAGGTTGACCGTCCACCAGCTGCTCTTGCCGCTGCTTTCATTCTGTACCTTTACAAACCGACTGTGGAGGGATAGATTGTGTCTCACTGAATTCTGTGAGAGGAGAGAGAGGGAGAGAGAGAGGGAGAGGAGGAGAGAGAGAGTGAGGAAGAGAGAGGGGGAGAGGGGGAGAGGGGGAGAGAGAGAAGGAGAGAGAGAGACAGAAGGGATTGTAGAAAGAGAAAGGAGAGAGAAAAAGAAATAGATAAACATACAATGTATGTAACAAGTATGACCACATTGTTTCTGTACAATTGTATTATCATTATTATTATTACTAAAATAAGAAGGTGAACAAGATAAGATACTGTAAGCAGGGTACATCAAGTTAACAGAATATTATCATTATTATTATTATTATTATTATTATTATTATTATTATTATTATTATTATTATCTTATTTATTGTTGTTGTTATTATGATACAAACAATGAAACGATAAACAACAACAGTATACAGTAAGGACTACATGTAAAGAAAGCCTGGCATAAGCTTATTCAGTATACCATTAATAACATGTACTTGTACTATAATATAGCATAACTACTGTACATGTACATGTACATGTAATATTACACAATCATCATTTTCTTTATTAAAAGTGTGACTCTGAGAAGAGATGATCATTTTAATAAAAGAAAGTGGGCGTATTAGAAGTGGAACTAATGAATATCTAATGAGGATTCTAATGTGCCCACAGTCCATGAAAATAATTAAACACTCACTGGGAGGAAATTCATTGACTTAATAATACATTAACAACATATTGAGGGAGGGAGAGTCTGAAGTGCTGGAGGGCAGGTGAGATATAATGCTGTATACTAAAATTCCATTGAAGTTTGTGTAGAGTGGGTTGGGGAAAAGGATAAAAAAACACAATCAAATTATAAAAAATGACATCAATCAGGAATAGTGTCTATAACTGCATGGCTGCAGCATGTATACACATGCACATGTACATATATGTAATATACATGTACATACATTAAATGCATCAGTCTTCATCCCCTCTCTTTCTTTCTCTCCCTCACCTCCCCCCCCCTCTCTCTCTCTCGTTTACAATTTTGACTGACACTGGTACAGTGTAGCCTCTATAATGAGGACACCTTTATAATGAGGACATTTTCTAATGTTCCAATTGGTACAAGCTTATACAAAAGTACCTCTGAAATGAGGATACCTCTGTATTAAGGACAGGCAGTGTGGGCCCAATGGTGTCCTTAATAAAGAGGCTACACTGTACATGTATTAAGGACAGGTAGTGTGGGCCCAATGGTGTCTTAATAAAGAGGCTACACTGTACATGTATTAAGGACAGGTAGTGTGGGCCCAATGGTGTCCTTAATAAAGAGGCTACACTGTACATGTATTAAGGACAGGTAGTGTGGGCCCAATGGTGTCTTAATAAAGAGGCTACACTGTACATGTATAGCCTTCACTTTGCTCCCTCTTTCTCTTTCTAAATGTAATCAAGCAGTGAGAGAGAGAAAGAAGAAGATAATTACATGTAAGTGTTGTTTCTAAGTGTCTCCTAGGAGAGATACCAAGTAAGCTAGTGCTAAAATACTTCACACCACACCTCTCACCTATAGTAACCATGACAATGTGCTTTGAGATGGTGGGACACACACACACACTCTCTATTGTAGGGCAGGATTGTTTTCAATACTGAGGAAAAGTTAAAAGAGACTAGTGTAACAACATTGTAATGTCAGTCATTAGAAGCATTAAAAAACAAATGAGGGATAGTGGGAGAGGAGAAGGGTCTATGGTACTACATGTACATGAAAAAAGATACTGTATGGGGTATTACAAAATGAGAGAGAGAGGGGGGGAGAGAGAGAGAGTGGGGAGAGAGGGAGAGGGGGTGAGAAAGGGAGGGAGGGAGAGAAGAGTGAATGAGTGAGGGAGGGAGAGGGAGAGGGAGAGAGAGGGGGAAGGAGAATCATCAAGAGAGGATATGACTTTATACATGTACTTCATTAAAAGTGCAAAGGGAAGGAAAGTGTCAATGTAGCTCCACAGTGGGTGTGTATGATAAAGGGTACACTTGGTACATGATTATTAACAAGAGCATAAGTGACAAATATCAATAATTATAAATACAATTAATAATACACTAGCTAATGCATAGTACCACCATACCCACAATACAATACTATTAGTACATCTACAAGTATGTGTAGTACAGTTACATGTCCCTAAAACAAAAGATTGAGACAAAGTGTAGAAACAATTTACTGTATAGTGTATTGG
>NW_003551595.1:0-2373 GCF_000090795.2 Amphimedon queenslandica | reverse complement strand
ATATGCTGGATTATTTGTAGTAATCAGATCTTCAGCTACTAATTGTAATGAATTAAATCAATCATTATTTTTAATGTATTTCATACCTTCATTTTTCTTCCTTTTTCTAATCAAAAAACCAACTGCAATCAATATTGATACTATCAATAGTATTAAGAAGATGACTGAACCCACCACTGAGGATACAGTATATAACAATTGTATCATTGGTGTACTGTCTGGAGTAGCTGTCATCATTGGAGTATGCTCTGTGGAATGATAACAGTATATCATTAACTTATTGTACCTTATTATTATACCTGTTGATACTGTAGTAGGAAATGAATAATGAAGTGTTGCTTCAAAAGACTCACTACTGACTGCTAAATCAATAATTATAATAATAATAATAATAATAATAATAATAATAATGATGATAGATTTCATTACCATTGATTGTAGTGAGTGTATTAGAAGGTGATGGTATGTTAATGATTATAATCTCAACCAGTGAATGATAGTGTACAGCAGGTCCATATATTGATCCATTGTTGAGATAATAAACTGATACATTATACACTCCACTGGTTGATACTGATAGTATCCTATAGTCTGATCCAGTTATATTAAAGTGTTCATTCCTTCCATTACTAGTATCAGTGAATACCACATGACATCCATCATCAGTTGATACTAGTTGATATATACACTGTACACTAACTGATCCATTGGTATATGTATTGTTAATGTAGAGACCAATGACCTGATATGTAGCTGAGAGAAAGAAATGAATATTAATAAATATAATAGTAGCTATATACTTACTGATGATGGTGTATGTCTCATACTGGAGCTTGTTCCTTAAGTTAAATACACGTACAGTATAATTGTATTGATGATATGGTATTAATGTACGTATATCATTAATAGACTCATCAGTACCAGTGAATGTGTACTGATCAATGACTGCAGTACTGTCACTGGTAATAGTTAGGAAAGTGTTGGATTGTGAAGGAGGACAACTTAACTGATGACAAACAATGAAGCACATTATTAAATTAATTCATATTTACCTCAATAGTCACATTAGGTCTTATAAAATTATCTTTATTAATTGTAATATTAACAGCATAACCATTACCTATACCAAAAATGTCACTGACATTAATATTCCATTCACTTACTTCCATTATTACTGATAATATTAATTGAGGAATATTGACCCAGTAGTGCTGTTCACTGATGTTAATTGTATCACATTGTGTAATATTAAGCACTGCAATATACATGTGTGTATTTGGCCCTGTGTTTGTATCCAGTATGATATCTCCATCTTCTTCATCAGTTACTACTACTTGGTAGCTTAAAGGTGATCCAAAAGGAACATCATTAGAGAAATAAACAGGATGTGACCATGTTATTAATAATGAAGTTGAATTGAATTTCAAATTTTCAACTGCTGAAACACCTGATTAATAATATACATGTACAGAATCAAAACTTACTGTGCAAGCTAACCTTGTATGGATAGCTTAGCACCAGAGAATACTTGTTTAACAGGTGGGTATGACACTATCTGACAATTAATAAATAACCCATCATTATTAGATACTGCACTGATAGTAAGTACTGATGATAAGTTACCAGGATCAGTGTATGTGATTCCTCTTTGTTGTGCAATGGAATTAGTTAGTGGAGCAATTTGTATCCACCAATGAAGTTCATTTCCAGCTCTTTTACAAGTAAATGTTGCTGTAGTCAAAGGAAGAACTGTTACTGATACTGGAGGCACTGTAATGACTAGAAGAAGTTAAAATAATTCAATTTATAACAAGTGAAATGCAGTAGCATCATGTGATGTTTAGGAATTTAAAAAACTCATGGACTTAAGCAGTTAGTCTCATCTCAGTATAATGAGATCTAATAGAAAGATCGCTGACTTTTGATGTTCTAAATTACAGAGTTGGTTTTGGAATAATCATAAGTTTTAATAGTAAGCAATATTTATTGTAAATTAGTAACATTTTAAACATTGCCATGCTTGATGATAGTTCTGTCTAATTCAGTCTAACTACCACACAGTTTCATACAGTACAGTATTATTGACTGCAGTACTAGTCTCATAGGCTGGATTAACTTCAGTTTGAACAATAGATCTATTGCCATGTATCTGTACAACTATAAAAGATGTATTCATTATAATTATTACACTATTCAGTGCTACACACCTTCACCATATGCTGGATTATTTGTAGTAATCAGATCTTCAGCTACTAATTGTAATGAATTAAATCAATCATTATTTTTAATGTATTTCATACCTTCATTTTTCTTCCTTTTTCTAATCAAAAAACCAACTGCAATCAATATTGATACTATCAATAGTATAAGAAG
>NW_003551594.1:0-2373 GCF_000090795.2 Amphimedon queenslandica | reverse complement strand
CTGGTACCACATTGGATCAAGAGAGAGAGAAATAGTAAAAAGAGATAGAAGGACATAATTGTGTACGGTAGACTAGCTAAGGATCATCTATCCGTATATACTACAAGAACATAATGGAAGTGAATATGATTAGCCTTGAAAATGAAGGCAAATATCAGTAAAAGTATGACTAACAATAACAATACTTTTTAACTGAAAGCAAACCTATGCAATTGAAGACAAAACATTCTTGACAATGTTGTCTACTATAACAAACATTACTTCACTCCCAATTAAACTCTGTTATATAGTACCAATGCCATAATGTGGAATTAAAGTACTTAGTTTTATAGTAATAGTGACATCTTTATAGTGCACACTGCATTATGGAACAGGAAATTCTGAGGCAAAATTATTGCAGTGTTGACTATTGAGTATTCTGCAGGTATTCTTGCTACTCTAGCATAAGATTAATAATGGCTGTGATTTATATTGGTTTAATTAAAGGATTTGTTATTATTCAAAGCTAACAGTCATTGACTAAAAGGAAGTATTGACTTAGCTAAAGATTTTGTTTGTTTAGTTCCCAGTGAGTTTTTATCATTTAAAACTTTTATAGATACAAGTGGTCCTCTTCCTTCATTGCCTTCTTTCTTTACAATCAAATGAACTGAACTTCCTTTGCTGATGTATTCCTTCTCATAAGCTAGAGCCAACTGATTAACAACCGTTCTCTCAACCTATATCAAGGGATGTACCTTATAGCAGGAAAATTGGTTTGAGTTTTATTTTAGTGATTGGTGGATTAATGATCAAAGGCCAAAAATAAATTCGCAATTTACTTTATTCTTTACCTGCTCAATGACACGTGGCTGCAAATTTGCTGCCAATACAATGCAATATGATAGAACTACACGTACCAGTGTACATGTACATCAACACTCACTTCGTGATGAATTGATCTAGCTCCATACTTAACATTGTAGCCATCAGAAACGACATCAAGGACTTCTCTATCCCATGTCAACTTAATCTGATGTCTTTCCATGGCCTAAAACCACACCCTCAATTAGGATTGAATATCGGTAGGGTCTTACTCTTTTTTGCCAAACTATCAGTTCTTGCTCAACGAGTTTCTGTAACTCGCTACGTGAGAAAGGAAGGAAATAAACAATTTCGTTTATTCTGCCAATAAATTCGTCGCGATGAAAATAATGCTACAAAAAGAATAATAAAAGCCATCTCTATCTTCTATTATAGATTAGCACAGCAAATGGCACATGATTAGCAATATAAATTCCTAAAATTTCTAGCATGTACAGTGTACACATATATACTATATCCCAACTGAGTTTGACCCAAGAAAAACTGGAATAACTTTTTATAGGAATGTGGGATAAGGATGAAACTTTCACAGGTTCTTAGTCACCCAATGCCATCACAGGATCTCAGATCTTGGGTCTCTCAGCCCTTGGGAACCCTGAGAACCGGGTTCTCCCTATAAACTCAATGGCATACCAAAATGACGTTTTATATACGTCATAGTTTACATAAGAACATGTGGTCTGATAATTCTTCTTTTTAAAAGCTAACAGAGCAAGATCTTTTGATAATGATTGCCTGATAAAGACTAGTTGACTCCAGCAGCTATTGTACTGCTTATCAGAACAAACAAAACCTTTTAAGAGTGCAATACAGGCCAACTACGCAGCTGTAAAATCTCGGCCATGCTTTAATGAATATCATTATAAGGCTGCGTTTACACTACTCCGCTCCACTGAATCCGAATAGTTTTTGCTATCACTGGTTTTAGGTGTTTACACTAATCCACCAGCTGCGTTTTCATTTGAACTTATCATTCCTTTACAGAAGTATCCGCTTAGGTATTCGTTTTCAAATGTCTCCGGATAAGTATCCGTTTTCATGTGTTTTAGTGTAAACGAAACCCGTATCCGTGACTAAAAGTCTCTGTTTTCCAATGAAACCGGAGTAGTGTAAACGCAGCCTAAGACGTCATCAGTGACGTATCCTACATTTTTCAAATTCCAAGCGGCTGGTGTCAAACTCAGGCCCTGTTCACACCAAAACGTTTTTTTCCCAATCCGTATCGTTTTATAGGCGTTTTGCAGTTCTGTTCACATGAAAACGCTGCAAACGGTAGAGAAAACGAGAACGCCTTCAGAAATGGAGCGTTTTAAAAAAGAATCGTTTCTGTACACGTGTGAACACTGAAAACGTATAGTATCACGTGACAGATACGCCCTAAATTGAAATAAAATGGAGGTCGCTCGAAAGAGACTCTTGGCAGCTGTGTGTCTTTGCAGTTTGTTGACAGCTTTGATTTCCCTGTATCAATGGCAGTTAATATCAATGCATGTAGCATCATCTCACTTC
>NW_003551593.1:0-2373 GCF_000090795.2 Amphimedon queenslandica | reverse complement strand
CTCTCTTTCTTGGAACTACTCGTGTTGTTTGCTTGTCTTATTGCTTTAATAACATTATTATTATTATTATTATTATGATTATTATTATTATTGTTGCATTTCTCAAGAGGTTAGATCCACTCATAGTGATATCCAGTGGAATGGAGGAGTAGAAATTACTAGTAGTAAATGACAATGATACACAATCAGGTCATTCTACAGCTGGAGAGTAATTTTTATAAGAGAGAGATTGAGAAATAGATAGGAAGAGACAAGCTTCATAGATACATGTACATGCAGTTATGTGTACAGTCAGTTCCATTACCTGTACATGTACATGTACTTCATTCTGTTGATATTCTATTATTGGAATACTTTAATGCTGTAGCTACCATAACTAATTAATGACATCATCATAAAATCATATAGTGACTGTGATATCATAATAGTATCTACCATTGGGTGGAACTAATCTTAGCTCTAGATATGAATATTGTGAACACATACATGTAAATGTAATGTACATATTTTTAAATGGAACTTCCACCCACTACTGCAGTGAATCATTATATGATCTTTGTTAAAGGTTAGTTAGTGTAGTGTTTGTACTGTAGACAAGATTCTGTCAACATTTCCAAGATGTCTTTCCTTTTATGGAAGTATATTTGGACTCTATTCAGGAAATATCAATATACACTGACTACTTGTGACAGGAACTGCTTCCTTATTCACCAGCATTGTGCTAAATAGCATCCATTAATGACTTGAAAGAAACGAAGAACACATTGCAAGCATAGCTAATTCTTAGGCAGCAGTTGCAGGGTAGTAAAATGTCAACAATATATTTGCTTAATAAATTTTAGGTATAAAATGTGATGCAACTAACAGTAAAAAGAATAAAAACCACTGGACAACAAAACATTATAATTATTCGAATGTTAACACTAGTATCATCTGTTAAAGGTCTTTTCTGATCCTATTAATAATAATATTATTAGTAATTAACCATGATCTCACTTATATAAGTAGCAGCTGATTTCTCTCCCGCTTCACCAACAGCAATAGCTAGTTTCTCCCACGTTGCTTCAGTATCATTTTTAAGCCATTCTGCTAAACATTCTTCAAGACATCGCTCAGCATCTCGTGGATAATTATCCTCAATAGTCTTCAATTCGGGGTGGATCAGACCCAAGTAGAGACCAAGTTTACGCCATTTTTGATTTTGAAAGTTACTTTTTTCTAACACACGTATGATATCAACTAGATTTGCAATAGTCAACATAACTATTATAAATAAATAATGTGAAACTAGTGACAGTGAATAATTATACCTTCTTGTTGATCATCATTGGATTCACGTGCACTGATCTATGTGGGGGCCGGGAGTTAAATGGTAAAAAATAAATTGAATACCTTTTTAAACCACATTAACTCATTAATGGTTAGGCGGCGAGGAATACTTTCCATTTTGCAGTGAACAAACTCAGAGCATATCTGCTTCTCAGCATCAATGTTCTTTATGTAATGGACTTCACTGGAACGACTGCATTGACACATGTATTGTACTCTTCTTGATGATCGATCAGCATTGCTACCATTATGGTAAAGAGTGAGAGTGTCTTCTACTTTCTGGCAACATTCCTCAAGCAATTTCATGATGTTCTGACAAACAGTTTTGAAAGGAACAGGATGACTATTTTCAGGGACATATCTCATTACATCAACTTGAATAGCTTCATTAATATCAGTGAGAACAAAGTTATCAGAAGGACAACCATAAGAGAAGTAGACACGATTACGATAGATACTTTTTGAATGAATGGCAGAGGCTGCAAAATAATCATCAAAACTGAGCTCAAAATTGGGATTTGTAGCTACAGCAGTTGCTAAACAAGTGAAGAAGCCAGGAGGTACATACCCAGTGGAGAATGTAATGTGTACAGGTGAGGCTCTTAGCTCATAACCAGGATGTACTTCATTAGGGTCACCTGTGTATCCTGGTAGCACTGCTGGAAGAAAATATTGCGGCTTGAATCTGCTAAGCTCGGTTTGAACTGGAGCTGCAAGACGAAAATGAACTAAAAGTTCAATTATTTCTTCTGGATCAATACCACTTGACTGCCATACTTCTTGATAGAGTGGTTGAATAAGAATGCCTTTATTTTGCAGCTACGACCATCTATCTTCTTTGCTCCATCCTCTTTCTAGTGGGAACATGGACACCTTCCCAATGGTATCGACAAACCATTTTGGATTTAGAATGACTTTATTCCTCAGACCTTCTATTTGAGGATAGTAAAGAAGAGCTCCCAGTTCATGGTAGCATTTTAATACTTCAGGAAGATCAACTGCTGGTATATGACATGCTACTCCAATGGCAATAGCATCAGATAT
>NW_003551592.1:0-2373 GCF_000090795.2 Amphimedon queenslandica | reverse complement strand
TCAGCAGCTCCTGTTGCGACATATATCACTAGATTAAAGCAGTATATGAGGACTCTTTATGCTGTTCCTACCAGAACTCACAGCTCACACACCTCATTCATTGATAATTCACTCTTCTCCACATCTCATGTTTTCATTCGACGAGACTGCGTTAAGAGGCTATTAGAACAGACATATGATGGTCCATTTAAAGTCCTCTTTCGTTCACATAAGCACTTCATTGTGGATATAAATGGCAAGCAGAATGGAGTCAGCAACGATAGGTTGAAGGCTGCTCACCTAGATCGTTCACACTCTCTTCCTCTTTCCTCCTCTCCAACTCTACCCCCTGATTCTACTCCCACTTCTTCACCAATTCCTGTTTCACAGCTTCCCTTCACCACTCACACTCATTCAGGACATCGTGTCCATTTTCCAGATCGGCTCCTCAATCTTTAGCATTCCCATTGCCCACTGGTGGGGGAGTACTGTAGTGACTAGCAAAGTAACTAGTATTATTATTATTATTGTTACTCTGAGACTGATTACCCTTATCATATTACTATTATTATTGTTTGCTGTTGCTAGCAGTAGTAGTCTAACAAATAAATTATCATTATCGTTATTATTGTTATTATTATTATTATTGCTATTGTCTTGTTCACGTATGTGCACACTCACACACATGTTCTTTTATCCTTTTTCCTTCTCTTCTCCTTGTTCAGTCTTTTCCGATTTTCCCAATTGTTTATCTTTGTCAATCTCGTGCATTAGCATGTTCTACTTGTGAATGAAGAGTTTTGGTGGATTTAAGCTCCACAGGCTTACATGGAACAACTTGATTCAACCTGTGTTGCTAGTGGCCGGTATGTTGGTAATGGATTGGGTGAGACGGAGGCAGTGTTTTAACACTGAATTCAGTAAAGAAAAGGGTGATAATAATACTGATAATGTTGAAGTACAATGTGACATAGCTCATGTAAATGATAAAGAAGTAATGATGCTCATACTCCTTTGATTTTTCTATGATTGTGAAACAACTGTGTCTAGTCTTTACAATGAACACATTACTGAGATTGCTGCTAAGAGAGTGGGTTTCCCGCTGTCTTCTTTCAGTTAGCCAATCTTTACAAGTCTCAGAAAAACAAGCAGAAGTATATCAAAGAAAGGTACAAATTAGTACTCTCTGATCAGAAATAATTATTGGCTATACACAATTCCCATAGTGTCTGATGTACTTGGCATTACTACAGCACTTTTCCGGCCTGAAAAGCTGTTTTCATTAGTCTTGCCTAACGTCTTTTGATGGATACATATCACCACACAGGAATATAGTGAAGAATCAGGCAGTGATCATCACTCTAGTTTGTCATAGTTATTATATTTATCATGTGTTACAGTAATTGCTTTAGTGCTAGTTTCTCACAATTGGTATCATTTTGATTTTGCCATTTTGTTGGCGGAGATTAAAAGACGCCCTTAGACACTATCACTCTTTTAACTTGTGACACAGTATATCCACTTCTCTGATACACTGGGACACCTAAAAACAGTTGGAAGTGCATTATTTGAAGCTAATTTAAGCACAGTAATTTAGGCTCAAAAAATGGACTAATTCATTGAAATCTGTAACGAAATTTGTTTTAGAAAATCTATTTAATAGTTTCTCTGTCAATGAAAATTACCCAGGTTTGATACATTAAAATTGGTACATAAATAGTTACTGTTTTCTTACCCGAAAATACCCCACATAGCACTGGCTGATGTTGAGGCAATGGAGGGAATTATGACAAAGACTGGCTCAGTTGACCTCCTCTCTAGTTTGCCAATGTCTCCTACTCAGCAACGTGAAGCATGGGCCTTTCAAAAAGACACACAAGATAGGTTCAATAGTATTCTGACATCATTGGGAAAGGGCATCGCAAACTCCCAAGCCCAACGACTTAATGCCCTGGGTCTATCTGAAGAGGCTCTTCTTGATCTCAGGTGTTCCTCTAAATATGGCCTTGGATTTAATGACGCTCTGTTGGAGAAAGGAATTAAGAGCAAGGCCTTACAAGGGAAGATTGAAAAGCTTATAAAATCAAGGCCTTAATGTGTTAAAAATTATTTTAAAATTAAAAATTTAAAACATGGGTGTGATTGCACATTCCATGCTTCAAAAAACCCATTCCAGTAAAAGAATTAGTCTAAAAGTATCGGACTGAGACCAAATTTGGAATACAGCCTCCATGTATCAAAACACAGACCGTAACATAGAGATTTTCTAATTAAATGGATCAGATGCAGCTATAAGTGATAGTATCAATAAAAAAATGAAAAGTGTGGCAAGTAAGAAATGTATTTCCTTAATTTAGAAGGACCTTCACCAAAATATTTGCTTTTTAAAACTGA
>NW_003551591.1:0-2373 GCF_000090795.2 Amphimedon queenslandica | reverse complement strand
ACAGCGGCGTGGTTATTAAATTTTGTATTGGGCGAATAAAGAAATGTCAGGTTAGGCTGCTTTTCATGATCAAAATAAAGTTTGTTCACAAATGTTTTCTTATAGATTATCAACCGGTAATAAGATATGGCCATTCTACTGTTAGAGTAGGAGACTACTTATACATGTGGGGTGGGAGCCAGCCTGATGACTTAGATCTTGATTTACAACTAAACCCAGCCCAGCCTTCTTCCCAGCCACAATCTTTCGACAATAAATTTGTTTTGGTCTATCACTTGCCAACTAGTCTGGCGCCGCGAGACTACTTGCCAACTGGCAAATGGGAGCAAAAAGCTACTACTGGTAAGCTCCCACCTGGGAGTACGGGATATGCATCTGCAGTTATTGGAAAAGAGATCTTCTATTTTGGAGGCTGTTGCAATCACATCGACTGCTTTCCTCGCTGTTTCCACAATAGTTTGTATGGCCTTAATGTTGACACCCTAAAGTGGAGGGAAGTTTCTCCCAATACTTCTCAATCTGGCCCCATGATGAAGGAATCTGCTGGTATGATAGCTGTACAAGTTGATGAAGAAGATTACCTTGTAGTGTTTGGGGGTCACGGACCATCTTCTGAAAATACTCCAGCACAGCCAAATGCTCAGTACAGCACAGAAGGATTCAACATTGAAAATATGCAATGTACTAATGAATTACATTACTACAGGATATTGACAGGTGAATTATATACATAAAATAATTATTGTGCACAACTGCACATTATGTTACTGATTTTAGGGGAATGGATTTCTCCAGATATTACTGGAGACAGACCACCTCCTATTACTGGCTTCACTCTGACGTCAGTAAATGATAGCAGTGCCATATTATTTGGAGGCTTTTCTCCCACTGCTGACTATAAAGTCAGTGACAAACTGTACGTCATGGTTTTTAATAAAGAACAACTGTCTTTGGTAAGACTACACATAACCAAAACAATAATGCTGTAACTATACACATGTATAGGAGATATCAGAAGTTCCTAATTCTTTGCAAAATTGGCCATGTGCAAGATCTGCTCATTCAAGCGCACTTATTAACGTTGATTCAATTGGACCACACCTTTTAGTAGTAGGTGGATTTGAAATTTCTGATTGCTGGCTACTTGATGTGACTAATAAAATTTGGGATGAGGTAACTAACTAAAATAATGTTTGAAGCAACAATCATAACTACTAGGTCAGCCTACCGAAATTAGTTGCTGATAGATATTATCATTCCCTCTCGGTGTGGAGCGTGACTCCAAACACTAGTTGGGTATTTGAGCTTGGAGGACACAGTGCATTATCAACTATGTCTGTTATTGAATGCAGTAAGCTAGTGTTTTATTTAGTAACAGTAGAGAGAGATTAAGTAGAGAGAGGGTGCAGTATTCAAGTTACTGCCCATTGTTACTGTAGTGTAAACTGTATTGTAAAAATTGGTGATAATTTTGTTGTTTTTTATCATACTATAGCACATACGATGATTAGCAAATGGTCTTTTGATGTAGTTCCATTTAATCTCTACACAAATAAATTACAAGAGAGAATACTAGAAATGGCTGATCATTATCATTTGGAGGACTGTAGCGCTGAGGAACAAAGTCAACCACAGAACAATGAGAAATTTCAACAACTACCAGAAAAGCAAGAAAGTCAACTAAGGGAAGTTGAATTGCAGCTTGAATATCTTCAAAAAATGGTTCAGAAAACACAAGAAGAGCTTGAAGCAAGTGAGCAAGAGCTTAAAAAGCTTAACCTTGAAGAAATAAAGAAGAAAGCAATGATAGAGCTTCTTCAGAATTCTTTGCAGAATCAATGGAATCAACAGCATGATCCAAGTTTCAGAAAGCAATTAGCATCTTTCTTCAGTTTTAATCAGAAAAAAAAGAATTATGGTGTCAAAATTGAAGAATTAGATTTAATTGTAGAGAAAGCAATAGACAAAATTCTAACAGAAGATGGGCATGTAAGCTGTAAATTATTTTAAATTGATATAACATTTCAATTGATAGCTAATGCCTGAAGTCAAAAGTTGCAGAGAAGTAGCTGTCCAGTGTGATTACCTCATTCGTCAGACAGGTATATAAATGTGCAAGTTTTAGTTATTATGAAAATTAATGATTCCCTAATTTTTCAGACTTGTTTGACTCTAGTGTCACTATAGCCGGAAAGAAGCTATTTGATCTAAACGAAAATAGCTCCTCATTCTATTGGGAGGAGTTTGGATTCAAACTACAGTGTCCTCGTGGAGCAGTGTCTGAGGATACTGAAGTAGCTGTTACAGCGATAGTAAAAGGTTGTTTTGACCTTCCCAAAGGTACTGTGCTAGTCAGCGCAGTATATGCAATAT
>NW_003551590.1:0-2373 GCF_000090795.2 Amphimedon queenslandica | reverse complement strand
CAGAACCACTGTCAGTGAGTACACCAGCTTCCACTACCAAACAGTGCTGCTCCCTACTTCCTGAGTTTCCAAAGGTTTTCATCAGTAGGCTTGGTTCATCCTTCTCTTGTAATGATAGCTCCTTAGAGACTTCATTGGTCACATAAGATCGTTGACTGCCTGTGTCAAACAAAATTCTCACCATCAGTTGACAGTGTGGAAGGAGGGGGTTTAGTACCTTGGCTAAGGCAGTCTGTAGCAACACAGGGTTGTCAACATCACTCATACTAACAGAGGTATCTGTAGTGAATGTTGGTGCTTGTGGATTGCAATGAGATGAAGCAGCAGGAGTTGGTGTAGTAGTACTGTTGTGTTTATTACAGACACTTCTATGGTGTTGCCCATTGCAGTGGGAACATCGACCAGGGAAACGGCACTCTCTTACTCGGTGACGCTTACATAGGCACATAAAGCAGTGACCACTCTTACGTAATATCTCTCTTCTATTCTTTTAGGTTACGACTTTCCCACACTCCACAGGAGCATGTGCTCCTTGCTGACAGTAACAGCAAGGTACTGGTCCACCCGTTGATGGAAGACTATGACCTGTGGAATGTGATGGTTTGGGTTTAGTCTTGGGTGGCATTGCAAAGTTTGCCTTCTCTCTAGCCTCTAAATCTATTTCAGTGATCTCTAGCAACCTCTCAAAGTCCAACTCATCACTACCTGAGGACTCACGGGCAATCTGCAATCGATGGTCATGGGGAAGCTTACTGAGGAACACAGAAGACAACAGTGCTCCATAGGATTGAAGAGGGACTCCCAATGCCTTCATTGCCCTGACTTGTGCCTCTACAATATCGTAGAGGTGCCTCAGTCCTCTTAAATTCTGAGTGGAATGAACTGCTTCAATGGCTAGTAAGGTATCCATATGTTTTGAAACAATGTGTTGTTTGTTGCCAAACCTCTTCTTTAATAGTGCTACTGCTTCAAGATACTGCTTCAAGATATTTAGTAGCAGTAATCTTGAGGCCTGTTATTGCACTTGAAGCTGGAGGATCTAACAGTGAGACTAGATGGTTAAACTTGCAACATCAGATAACACAGAGTTCTCATGCACTGCAACTTCGAATGAGTCCCAAAAGGTGGACCAAGTCGTTGGATCTCCAAAAAAGTGCTTCGAAGTCAGCTTTGGTAGCTTCACTCCAGTAGCTGGAATCCATGAATCAGGAGGAGGTTCAGTTGCAACGCTACTAGTACTAGATGGCGGTGGAGATCTCGTAGGAGGCGTCAATCGTGGGGGCATCATGGGCGCGCCTCTGGCTGCACCACCCGTAAAAGGTGTGGTTTTAGCATTATTAATGGCGCCTTCTAATTCTATTAAATTTAATTTGATCTCCTCTATGAAGAGGTCTGCTTGCTCTATTTCAGCCTCTTTGACCTTAGCCCTTATCATAGTTTTGTAGTAAGCTAGCTTGGCCATGTCAGCTGCTTCAAATTTGCCTGCCCTTATTATATCAAAAGCGGCATTCATAGTCCTGGTAGCAGACGACCTATGACCACTTGTAGACTTCTTTTGGACTAGCGCCATCACACAACAACAATAATAATACTCTCAAACTCTCGAATTTATTTTCAAAGGAAGAATAAATGCTAGATCTACGTCGGTCGACTTAGTCTTCTATCCTTTCGTCCGTCTTGATTGCGGTTTTCTTGCCAGGGATCCGACTCGGGAAGGACCATGTACTATATTTATCTTTCTGTGGAATGTAGTTCTGGCTCTTTCTCTTTTCTCCTCTTTGTTAGAACAATCAATCATCACATCATCAATAAAAAAATGGCATCACGTGGTAAATGAATAATCAATTATAATAATCACATATTGATGCATGTATAACATTTCCCACACAGCATGATTGAGTAATGCATACAAAAGAGCCTACTGTTAGCTTTTCTATAAACTACATTTTTTTGTGTCCGCAATAAATGCAAATGCTAAAAAGCATTAGTAAAGCAGACTCATATACAAATAGCATTTCCTAGTAAATTTTCCTGGGTTTTTTGTTCATCTCTTGAGTTATTATATACGTAACACATGCATGCACATGAAATCATTAACAACTTACACAGAATTATCAGATTATGATTCACAAAAAAACTCAGAATCCTTAGTAGATGTATCAAATTGACCAATATACAAACCCTGTTGGTTTGGTGATTGAGAGTACTGAGTCAAATAGGCAAGAGGTTACATTGAATAACTTCACACATTGAGTATTAGTTTCAAAATAACTATTATATAGGCGGTAGCCTATATGTAGGGTTGAGGTTGATTTTTCAAGATGGCGGCCAAATGTATCATTTTTAAACACTTCTAACTCATTCATCTTACCA
>NW_003551589.1:0-2374 GCF_000090795.2 Amphimedon queenslandica | reverse complement strand
GACAAACGGCCGTTTTCCGGATTTTTGGCTTTCCTCTCAGACAAGGTTTAGAGCCACACTAGTGGTACCAATGGAGTCCTCTGGTCAAGATGAGGTCCTCTATAAAGTCTGGTAAGCATAGGAGCTCGTTTTCCCGGTATAGCAAGGCTGCAAAAGTCGTGGCAGCCATTTTGAAGTGGGGTGAATCCTACTTAGTAACGCTACCGCGTTACTAATAATACAGTGACCTTGACCCGATTTCTGAGCAACTTAAAAAAATCATTAAAAATCCAAACTTGATCGGAATGAGCTCAAACTTTATACACAACATAAGAACATGTATATGCATCAGAAAATATTATAAAAATTGAGAATTCTCTACTTTTCATTTTTGGCAAAATTTGGCCAAAATCCCTGTACTATAGTACAGGGACTTTGCCCCAATTTTGGAGCAACTTTGAAATTTCATAAAAAATCCAAACTTGATCAGAATGAGCCCAAACTTTCTACGCAACATAAGTACATGTATATGCATCAGAAAATATTATAAAAATTGAGAATTCTCTGCTTTTCATTTTTGGCGAAATACCATGGATCATGGTTTTCTACAAAGCTCTAATGAGCAAGCTAAATCTGAGCTGGCAAGAACCTGAGCAGTATACCAAAATTTTGAGGATAGCAATAATTCATTTTTAGGTCATCGAGAATGTTCAGGAAATTGATGAAGATTTCTTGTGTATAATAGAGTCAGGGACTCATTTTCTAAAGCTTGTTGCATCCTCAAAATTAATGGTAATCAAAAGCTATCTTGATTGTGACTGATGCTAAATTTTATGTATTTTTATACTAGGATCAAACCAGTCAATCTGATGATGAAACTTTATTGCAGTTTATGCAAAGGTTTGCTCAAGGACGTGATCCAAAGAATGTTGTCATCCTTGTCAACAGTATTGATGCAGCACTGAGGTATAATAATTATTATTATGTATTATATGCATTAATGCTTTAAAATTATTTAGAGCCCAAAAGACGCAAAGGGATAGAATTTTTAGAGCAGCTGTCCGTAAAAATAAAGCTGTCCATTTAAATTCAGGAGAAGTACTATCATACTTTGATTGTGAGAATGTTATGGTAGGACTACAACTTGAAACAGGTAGCGGAATGGGCATTGTGACTTATCTTATATTTGTTGTATTAGGGTGTAGTGTAAGGTTATGTAATTCTCCTGAACTGGTTGCTGATATCATTATCACTTATACAAAGGCACTAGCTGACAGACCATTCAAGTATTAAATATTATTAATGTTCTATTTTTGAGGTTGCATAGGAAGGAGGATTCTTTTTCATTTCATGGAGATTTAGGACCCGGGGCAACAAGAAAAGTATGCCACAGCAAATTTTAATTTCTCTCTTATCATCAAACTAATGCATTTATAGGCTTTGAAGGAAGCAGGCGATAAGACTGGACTGATTTGGCAGCATCAGTTATTACAGTATCCTGGAGTATCAACTCCAGTTGCTTCGGCAATCATTACCAAGTACCCTTCACCATCACATCTCTTAAAGGTAAGATATAAACTTAAACTCTATTTAATTTCTATTATTATAAATAGGCTTATGGTAACTGTAGTTCACAAAAAGAGGCTGAATCACTTTTAGAGGACATACAGGTATTAGGAAATGTGTTGCTGCCCATGGCAAACAGTGCATGTGTACTAATTGTAGGTCAGACGAGGTGCAGGAGTGATTGCTAGCACTAGAAGAGTTGGAGCTTCCATTTCAAAGAGGATTCATTTTTCAATGACGTGCAAGCAAGCTTCTGAGTTACTATCAAACTGATGATTTCAAGCAATAATTTAGAGGAATCTATTCAGTTAAACGTTCTCGTTTTCTTGGTCCATCTTCATTTCACTTGTTTTATTGTCATCTTTTTCCTCCCTGTGTCTTCTCCATTCTCTTTGTATCACTTTCACTGCATTTATCTCCTTATGAAGATAAAAATTATGATGATTAAAACTTGATTTTTGTCTCATTTTGCATACTTTTCTACGTCCTTTTTGCCACTCTCTAAACAGCTGTACATCTTCTCTACACCTTGTCTGAAAATACACTTACAATTCATTCCCATTATCGAAGTCATTCTTACTCTATATCCTCTGTATGCTGCTTGTATGATCAGTCGTGCTTCATCTTCACTTAGTGTAGCTGAGGGAGGCAGTGGTCGCCTTGGACTGGAAGAAAAGGATTATGATGTGCCAAATATAATGGATTATAACTGACTTCTTTTTCCATTCTTCCTCAACAAAAGGAATTTTAGCAAGTGTTATCTCATCTCGACCATCTTTTCTTGGATTGTGCTTGTACAGGTACTCCACTAAGTAATCTAACGAGTTGA
>NW_003551588.1:0-2374 GCF_000090795.2 Amphimedon queenslandica | reverse complement strand
CATCTCATAACTATATAAAGTGATTTGGGCTCATCCTCTGCAATGATCATTAGAGGCATTACAGCTACCTCCCTTACAGTCTGTCCAATTTTCAAAGCAAAATAATATTGATAACTATGTGTAAAATTTGATATATTGACCTAATGCGTTCAATATTGTGGTCTTGTACCTTTTTGAGAGTACAAAAGAAACAATACCAGAATTAACTATTGCCAACTATTCTATGGAGGGCACAATGACACGACATAAATGACTCCAATGACAGATTTGTTGACTGATTGATAATCAATTCAAAGTTTTCGCAAGGACCTTTGTTTTGTACCTTTCTCTTTACAGTTCAGTCATTGACACATATGAAAACAAAGCTTGACGTACAGCTTAAGTATTACACTTCATCAATGTTTATTCTATACTGATAAGAGTCAATAGACAAATTGTTGCTACCGTCTCTTTCATGAATACTTAATAAATTATATTAGAAGCTTTACTATAAAAGAAGCTGTCCTCTCTATTACAAGAATATACCGAGAGTCCGATACGCAACTAAACATGTCCCCATCATTGTTTCTGGTCTGCCTATTCCTCATTGCTGCATGCACTGAAGGAGCTGTCATTGATAAAGAGAAAGGAATGAATGACACTGCTTTGCTTCAATTACTCCCCCACATCAACAAGAGGCACAATATACCACTGGAACGTAGGGAGACGTGCACATTATCCTCAGACTGCACTCCATCAAACTTCCTTTTTGGCCGCTATTCTATATCATCAGTACTCAGTAATTCTGATCTTAGAAGCCTCAATGATGAATACTCTAGACTATGTACCAGTGGTTGTGCTGGGGCCATTAGTGAATATCTCCGCTGCCTTTATTCTGAGCATGAAACAGGAGAATACATTGATGACTTCGTCAAAAAATACTTATGTGGACAGGAGAGGGAAGACTACTGTCCTGTAAGAATATTACGCAGTTTTAATACAACATCTAATGCAATTGCTTATTATAGTATAATTAATTATTGCACAACAAGTTCCATTTCTGCTAGACTAATATCCTGCACTGATACTGATGACTGTATTGATGGATTGAGAAACTTCACGAGTGCAGCAGGTTGCTGTATGGAGCCGCTCTTTGGATCTGGTGTACGTTCATGCAGTGAAGTGAGTGTCCCTGATGCTTGTAATGGAAGTGCTACAGGAATAATTGCTACACCTATTGTTGCAATATCTTTGATGATATTTGCATTGGCTGGAGTCTTCCTCTAATAAACTGTGTTTGAACAAGTAGAGACAATAGAAGTGACACTAGTAGTTTAGTTTAGTTTGCTCATTATAGGATATTGCTTTTATTTACCTTTGAATAATATTTTATCATATCAATCAAATGCATAATAAATGATTTGTAAGCCATTACATTTATCATTCATCATTTAAGTATTCACCATAAAGCAACAATGTATGCTATACACATGTGCACTATGAACTATCATATTGATGATATTGTAAGCTGTAAGCCTAAGGGCAGTGATACTTAGGTATGAATCAGAACATGTAAACTTCTGGATGGCACAAGTATGAGTAATCGGCAATAATTTACTGAAACTAGCCTTAACAGCACCCAAGGGGAATAGGGGTGAGCTTGAGTGAACCCCACTCAGACAAAAGTAGGAAGTGTATACTTGTTATCAGGAGTCTAACTATTTTAAACTTAAATAACCTAATCTTCATTAAATGTGGGTGTGGTTGCTGTGAAATAAAATGGTAGGGAGCAAGTCTTGCAAAAGACCACAAGATAAGACTGAATTGCTGTCCAAAAACTTCCCCAGTAGCAAATTAGAACATTAAGAAAGAAAATAACAATTCTTTGTTATGTCAAGACTTTGATTGTTGATCATCTTGAAGAGCCTTAGCTACTATAAATCTATATAAGCTATAAACTGTGCAGTCCATTCCATAGATACTGTAAGAAAGGTAACCTATAAAGAAGAGCAAGTCAGAAACTACATTTCCTTCAAGTTTTGAGGCTGCCTTGCACAATCATAATCATAAATGAGTAGTACTGACATCAAGATCTACTGTATCTAGACATGTATAATAATGCCTTGTTTCCTTAGCCCCTTCATGCTTTTACAATTGCCTATAGTTATTATAGTTGAGGGTTGCATAACAAATATTACCTGCATGCTACAACATTCACAAATCAGTGAACAGCTAGGCCTTAAACACTAACAGCATGAGTTATAAATGTAGTTTATTTCATTATAATAATCTTGACTAACCATTGTTGAATCAGATTGACTGAGTATCAAATAATCATGCTGTCCAGTTCCCTTCTCCTCCTTGTCCTTCTCTCCTCCTTCATTCTGTCCTTCTT
>NW_003551587.1:0-2374 GCF_000090795.2 Amphimedon queenslandica | reverse complement strand
ATATATAATTAGTACTGTATGCTGTATACATTTACAGTAAACAGTGTATAGTGTAACTTTAATTAATAAAATTAATTATTAATTACTTTTAAAATTTCTTTAGAATACAAGCAATTGCTTAGTAGCAATCAGCAATTGAACAAAGAGCTAGAGAAAGCAAACAAGGTAAAGTAATGTGGATATAACACTTATGAGCTCATTACCATCAAATTTTGATTTATTATGAATTTTTAAAGATGCTCCAAAATCAGGCCAAAGTCCCTGTACTATAATACAGGGACCTTGGTCCAATTCCACCGAAAGTTGCTATGACCGAATGATGCTATAAATAATCATTTTTTGATGCAGTCGATACAAAAGAGCAAAAAAGCTAAAGAGTATCAGTTACTCTCCGAAGAGAATGAGGTCCTTCAGAAGAGACTCCACACTCAAGAAGAAGACTTCAAGCTACAGAACACAACACTAATGAACGAACTGGCTAAGGTACAATGTAATGGAACAACATGTTACATATTGTTCCATCAATTGCATTATACATGTTACACTTTATCTGTGTGCTTGTAGGTTTGTGAAGAGAAGGAAGCATTGAAGAAAGGGGGTGGGGCAGGAGGTGTGGTTAGTGGAGATAGAGGGAGTTCACAAGAACTGACTCACTTGCAAGCTGAGAACAAAGCATTGCAAAAATCACTGCAAAGTAATCATTGTTAATAATATTAATATTGTCATTATTTTATATTTACTTTAATGTTAGCGTTACAAGAACAGCTTCAATCAGCAGGGACAGAAGGAGAGCAGACAGAGGGAGAAGAACCGTCCACCATTAAAGAAGATGACAGAGTACAACCAGCACAGGCTCCTCCAGTGGCCATTAATCTAAAACTAGCTACTCTTGAAGAAGAGAATAAGATACTACAAGAGCAGCTATCGGCAATGGAGGAGAAGGGAAGGAGAGAAAAGGAGGAGCTTAAGACCCAGATTGATAGACTGGAGGAGAAAACTAGAAAGAAACAAGAAATGTACCTGGAGAGAGAGAGGGAGAGGGAGAGAGAGAAGGGACACTGAAAGTTTGAGTATAATAGCAGCTCTGTGACTATTTCACTTTTATTTTTAGTTTAGTTCAAGTGCAGAATGAAAAGGAGAAAATATTAAGTGAAAACAAGTAAAAGCAATGTACATTTAACTATGATACTTTAACTAATATTCATTAACCTACAAGTATACATGTATTCATTGTCATTTTTAGATTAAGTTATGACAACATGTGTCAAGAGAAGGAGAGAGAGATGGAGTCTTTGCATCAAGAAATAAAACAACTACAAGAAGAAGATGAGAAAAGACGACAAGTTAGTAATAATAATAATTACATGCAGTTTAGCAGCTGATGTCATTCATTGTAGGAGAGTGAATCCAGTGCTGATTTAGCTCAACAGATTTCATTTCTTAAAAATGAGAAGGAGGAGTTATTGAAGAAATATAGACATTTACAGGAGGTACGTTATAAAAATAAGTACCTACATGTGCAATACATGTACATGTACATGTATGTTCTTGATGGCTGCTAGTATATGTAAGAATTTGCTACATTTTGTGTTGTTTTATTTAACTGCAGCATCAAGAAGCACTTACTAATGAACGGGACAGTAACAAAGTAAGTCATTGTCACCCTTTTTTCATTTAATCACATGCTCCCCCTCTCCTCTCTCTCTCTCTCAGGTTATTCTAGAAGAGCTGAGTACAGAGTTACAACAATCAAAGAAAGAGTTGGGAGAGATGAAGAGGAAGTATTCAGATATGGAGTTGGAACTGAAATCATCTCAAGAAGCTAATGACAGTCTTGCCGATCAGCTATTGACCGCTAGGGAAGAAAGAATAAAACTGGGAGAAACTATATCAACCATTGAAAAGGTGAGAGGGAGAGAGGGAGGGAGGGGAACTATAAGTTGATTATTATTAATTAATAATATTATTTGGTAGTTGGCTGACAAGCGGAAGAGCCTGTTGGATGAGATGGCCATTAAAGAACATGAAACTGCTACTGAAAATAAAAAGAAAGAAAATGATCTAATAGACAAATATAAGGTATATCATATATATATATGTATATGTACTTTATTTATTATTACAGGGTGAGATTGAGTCTCTCCAGTCACAATTGGATGAAGAAAGAGAAAAAGTTAAACATTTGAATTCATCAGTTGATGAATTGGCTGATCTTAAGAGAAGAATAAAGTCAATGGAGAATATGAAGGAAACTTATGAGCAACAACTGAAGGAAGCACAAGTAATCCATCTAGACTGTATGTATGAATTATTTTATACAAAATTGAATTTTGTCAGAAATATTGAGTAGCTACACTATAGCCTGCAAAATGAT
>NW_003551586.1:0-2375 GCF_000090795.2 Amphimedon queenslandica | reverse complement strand
CATCTCTCATTAAGTATGTACATGTACTTGTGTGTGTGTGTTCCAGTCCAGTTATTATATAATATCTTGTATCAGGACTTGCTCACACGTTAATTATCAATGCTGTCTCTCATTGACTCCTCTCAATGGAAACGATATACAGTACATGATGTACTGCCTCAGTCACAGCAAACAAACCTCTTGTCCTTTTTTCTATTGATCCGTCCTGATATGTTATCTTTCTGATTATTATGAACCATGGCTATATTTCTAAATAATTTTTAATCCATTGATAGCTGTACATGTACATTTGTATATTATACACTTAAGTTACAGTACATGACTATACTAATAATGTATACTTGTACTAAAGACACAAAGACAGCATACTACATGTTAGATGATAAAATGCAAGAAATGTGCATTTAAGTACTGTATACTAAAGTCTAATTTTATGAATTTAAAAATGATTTTACCATGTGAACGTATTGAGTTGAATTTTCCAAATTTATACATACATCTACATGTACATGTACTTTTACATTTATAGTCGCTTCCCTTTTTATATTGGAGCAATGTGATAGTCGTTGTGTAACTTGTGTTAATCACATGTTATTTTTATACTCCCTTCCTCTCTCTCTCTCTCTCTCCCTATAGTTCTATTTAGGATCCAGTTCCTCCCCAGTACTGTTGATCAATACGGTACACTTATTATTCCGTTCAGACCTTCTTCAGTTAATGATGTACGCTGTTCTTGTAGAGGGCCCAGGATTAATCTACAAAATGTTAGTTTCTCTCTCTCTTTTGCTTAATCTCTGACCCTATTTTTAAATCTCCATTTTTTATTTTCACATTTAAAAGGACTTTGTGTTAATTTGGCTTTAATTTGTTCACATATTGTGATTTGCTCTAATTTTGAAGAAAAAATAAAATAGCATTCTCATGATGAATTTCTTGAGCATATCAGTCTAAATATGACAAAAAATTAATATATTTATGTGACTACATGATCAAAGGTACTAATGGCTCTCTTTTCCCTGTGTACACATAATGTTCTATAATCACTCTCTCTCCCTCTCTCTCTTCCCCCCTCTCTCTCTCTTCCCCCTCTCCCTCCCTCTCTCCCTCCCTCTCTTCCCCCTCTCTCCCTCTCCCAGTCTCCCTCCCTTTCTCTCCCCCCTCTCCCTCCCTCTCCCTTTCCCTCCCTCTTTCCTACTCCTACAGGTTTCAATGAGTATCGTGCTGATCCTAATGTCATTGGTACTGGTAACCACACCCTCAGTGTCAAATGCTATCATCGTCCAAAAAGTTTATCAGTTACTGAGACGTATGACTTCTATTTAAAATCAACTCCAGAAATACGTAAATAAAATAAATAATAATTAAAAGAATTAGAACAATATCATCTGCTTAATAACTACATTGTGTTACATGTACATATTATTATTTATTTATTTTATTCATTATTTTTATTATTTTAAATTAATGCTCTACTATTGCCTGAGGGCTTTATATACACAGTCGTTCTTTATCAATCAATGCTCATTGCTCCACTGTATGCTACAAGTGTTCACACTTTGTTTTGTTCCACATTTCACTGAAAGAATTCAATTAAGAAATGCTTTAGGAACAAACACTAGTCAAGGAATAAATGTGTACATTCAGGGACTTTCATTGTACAATAATGGTGGTGAATTTTGTGACAATTTTTGAATCGAGATACACGTACGTGTAAAATCTGTGAAAATAAATTAAATAACAGCATTAGATATGCAATGTATATTCGTGGAAATGAAACTTGCAGAATAGATTTTTAGGCAAGTTTATAAAATGTACATTACACATACAAGTATATGTCCTTTGAAAATTTTGCTCTGTGCAGTGTATTGCTTAAGCATCTACTATTGCCACATTGGGTTGTGAATCCCTTGCTTTTAAAGCTACTATGTAGATTGAAGATTAATTTTGTTATTTTTTAATTATTACTAGCTTGTTCAATGCACACCTCATTTTGTGAACAAAGTCTCGTAGATAATTTTTTCATAGCAATAGTTTTCTTGTGTGTTAGGCCACAAAATTCACAAAAAATGTAATAAAAGTTTTGTGTGTGCAATCTTTTAATTGTTTTTCTTTTTTTATTCTACAGCTTCAACTGTTCTTCATTGTAATCTAAACTTATCTCAAGGCACTGCTCCATACACTGTTGCTGCTAGTATTAATTGCAATAGGGAAACTACCACTAACTGTTCAATAGCCAACCTACCATCTCACCAATGTAAGTCATCACTGGGGATTAATATTAATAATAATGATTAATGGGCATAGGTACACTAACCATCACTCTTTGATGCATATTGATGAACTTATGCTGTGTAGAAAGTTTGAACTTATTTTGA
>NW_003551585.1:0-2375 GCF_000090795.2 Amphimedon queenslandica | reverse complement strand
CATGTGTACATGTAAATGAGACATTATGAACATGTAAATGTACATGTACATGACTTTTAAGAGTGATTTGAATACTAAAGTGTTTTTCATTATTACTGCTTGTAGATACATGTACATGTACATGTAGATACTGCTTGACATGAGAAGTGTCAGTAACAACACATGCAACATGGAGAAACACAAACAAATAAATAAATAAATAAATAAATGATCAGCTAGTCTATACAGGTTATAAAAACTTTTAACATGTAAAGTATGAATGTTAGTGTATATTTATGTAGATTTATATTTTAAAAATTCTTCAAAGGTAGACTCAATTAATCATCACTCAATCAGTAGGCAGACTTGTTTATTGTGAGTTGGAATAGTCACTAATTGGTGGCAAAACCTTCCCAAGGAGAAGGGAGGTCACCATACTACATACAAACAAGAAGCAGATAAGAATTAGAGAGAGAGTGTGTGTATCATGTGTACTCAAAGGAGCAGAAGGTAAACATGTTATCTCTATAATGTAGCCATTCATTTATTATGATAGAGAATATGTGAGTTCTTTAAACAGACCATGAATGAGAGAGAGAGAGGAGAAAGGACAGACAAACAGAAGGAATACAAAGCGCATATTAACACATAGTAGTAGTGGTAGTAATTTTAAAGATCAAATGTTCATTGTGTAGTAAAGTAAGAAACATTACCACCACTACTACACAAAATAAAATATGTTATCATTAGTGCTACACTACAAGTTTCCTGCTATTACATGCACTACTGTGACATGATGTATGCCATCAGAATAACAAGGGGACTTTTTAATGGAGGACATGGATAATAATATTAGTACCAACTACAAAGAGAGAGTAATTACGTGTGTCAGTACAATACAAAGCTAAGTACAAATTAGATTTAAATTTTCTATTTGTAGTTGCATAAACTGAGACAGAGAGGCAAAGAGGGAGAGGAGAGAGAGAGGAAGAGAGAAACACGATCAGAAAGTGAACTTTTGTTGATTTGTAATAATTAGAAGGTTCATGTATGCAGATGTAGGATCATGTGTACTTATGTTGTGAAGTTCATGTACGTGTGTGTGTACGGTGAGAGAGAAAGACAAGACTATTAGTCACAAACAAGAAGAAACTACAAAACCAAAAACAGACTTTAAGTTCTGCAGCTGCTGATAAAAAGAACTCTTAAAATCAAACAAATTAAAAATTCATCATTATGTATAACAAAATTACTTTATACTTTAAAAGCTCATTAGCTAATCAGTGTTGTTAGGTTGTTTAGCAGGGATTTGAAGAGCAGCTGTGAATAATAGTGAGCCATTTTCTCACTTCAAAATTGTGTAGGACAAGACACACAAATGCGATAACACACAACAAGCCCATCACCAACTGGACACGAATCACATACCTTGTGTGGCGCCTTGAGCATTTTCTTGAGCCCTGCTATCTGATCACAGAGCGGTATATCAGAGACGAAGCTGTACTTCAATGGAGGAGATGGTTCGGCATGTTTGATGGTACCAAGAACATTAAACGGGTCACTGTCATCAATGTATTGTACAGAGACTTCGTACGAGTCATAGCTACTCATGGTTGGGTAAAGAGAGGCCCCAACAGGGCTGCAGTATAGCCAATAAATGAAAGAGAACTAGGTCAAAGAAGAAGAAAGATTATTTTCTGCAGCTACAGTTTTGACTGACGGATCAGATCCTACTAATGAAGCGTGGGCCCTATGGGGGCATAGAAGAAACCGTATCTATCAGCAACTGTCTCTTTTTATTAGGACAGAGGAATTTTTGGAAATTACTTTCAAGTTATTTGACTAGTGGTTAGTTAACTGATGGTTAATTAACCACCAGTAGATTAACTACCAGTTAGTTAGTTAACTAAAATAAAATGGCGAGATCTCTTGAAGTCAAAGAGCAAGTAAAAGGGAATGGTGCTACATGTCTCTCCTCTAGAAAGAGACAAGACGAGGAGATATGGAGCTACTACGAGCTAGAGAAATGTCTTCAATTTATTAAAGATCACAAAACCGTTAGCGCCCACGTGATAACACGTGTAGTCACGTGACTCTTTCACTAAATAGGTCACACTCCAGTTCCCTGATGATATGCTCCATGAATCAGTTCAAGTATCCTCCATCCTTCAAAGAGAGAGCAAAAAAGACCTTTTCGTACTCGGGGACACTTCATACGGGAGGTAGGTACATGCATGTGTTGCCATGGTAACCGTTTCCATGACAATGATATGTCACACAGCTGCTGTGTTGATGAGGTGGGGGCGGAACACGTTGGGTCTGATGGGATCATCCACTTTGGAACGTCTTGTTTGACTGAGTAAGGATTTCTTTCTTTAATTATAATTATATTAAAA
>NW_003551584.1:0-2375 GCF_000090795.2 Amphimedon queenslandica | reverse complement strand
GTCCTATCACACACACACACACACACATCTTTTTTATTCAGCAAGTCTCTGTTTTTGCATGTTCAAATTTCATTTGACATACAACTCATAAAAGCTGACAGGAGTATCCTCATTTGCTGTTCCCTCATCTGCACACACCCTCAGCTCAAGGTAGTCAGTAGTGGTAGTACCAAGTACCTTATTGAACCATGGAAGACCAGTAGCATTACAGCAATTACCTTCAAAACTACCACATCCTTTACCATCCCACAATGGATCAGAGGAATAGAGTGTGGATTCCCATGTACTAGCAGGATTACCAGATTCACAGAAGTAGTCATTACCAATGAAAGACTGAAGAGTTAAGTTTTGAGGACTACCTTCAGAGCAAAGACAGTCATAACGACCATCATAATCACTTACATGTACTTCAGCTCGAGGTCCAGCCATTAGTGTCCAGACATGTTGACGAGGAGACCCACGAGTGATACTAACACCATCAACATAATAAGAATTGATATCATTGTGACTTGGATCAATGACACTACCATATGGTACATCAGCATAGTTACCTGGATAAACAGCATCAGGTGAAGCATACTGATATCCCACTACTCTACCACACACTTGAGAGTAACTGATACCATTAGATGGAAACTGAACTGATACACAACTGCCTCCACTTGATGTTGTTCTACCACAAGCTCTAACTCCTCCTGACTGGTATAGTCTAAACTCAGAAGGACAGTTCTCTGTAGAGTCAGTCATATCCAGATATGATAGTCTTGTCCATCCTCCTCCTGAACCACATAGCTCTTCCATATTACAGTAAGCAGAATAAGTAGCAGTTGTATTTGCCAGTAGATACACACCTGATAGACTGAGTGGTTGTGTTTCCTTAATCTCTTTACAAGAGGTAGGTAAAGCAGTTGAGTCATTGTGTAGTATTAATAGCTCTTGTGCTATTAGTAGTATATCATCAACCACTCCAGCAGTAGAGGTACTGGTGTCTTCTAGATTAGAGAGAGTATTGACAATGTTTATTAGCTTTTGTGCAGAATTTGTTGTAGTTTGTAAGATTTGTTCATTTAATTCAGTGAAATTAGGAGAGCTTTGAAGTAGTTCAAAGGTATTTTGTGCCACATCATTGGCCCATTCATTGAAGTCAGGAAGGCTCCCTGTGACATTGCTGTTAACTTTATTGACTATAACATCAGAACACTTAGCACAGCTACTAGCAATAGCTCCAGTAGTAGCTGTACTGCTGGTACTGGTAGCATCTTTAGCAGACAATAGCACCAGTAATAAACAAAGTATTACCACCAGTAGGAATACTATGAGACAGAGCAATACAGCAATAACTGCAAATGGTTTACTCCATGCTGACTGCTTCAATACTTCTTCTGTCGATGTAACACTGGTCCTCCTTGCATTAGTATCAACAGGAACCATTTCGTACTGGTTCTCCTGACTTTGTACAGGATCTGATGGCATTACCTCATACTTTTGCTTTACTTCCATTCTCAAACGTAAATAATAAGGATGGACCACACCCAAGTCACTCCACTAATTATTTATTCACGATGTTTGTATTACCTCCAGGATATGAATTTGAGCTGATGTACACTCATGCATGCATCAGCATACTTGTAGGTAATGCTTATTGAAATTTTTCAAAACAATAAGTCACTTTAAAGGCATAAAATGACTATAGATTTTGTCATACTTTCATTATACTCAAATATCTGTATGTACATTTAATATGATTAAATCACAAAGAACACCCACAAATCATGATCATAAAATAAGTCTTATCAGAGATTATACACTTATTTTTGTTTTTAGCAATCATGTTCAATTTTCATTTTACATACAACTCATAAAAGCTGACAGGAACATCGTCATCACTTTGATCTCCACACACCCTCAGCTCAAGGTAGTCAGTAGTGGTAGCACCAAGTACCTTATTGAACCATGGAAGACCAGGAGCTGCACAACAAACACCTTCAATACTACCACATCCTTTGCCATCCCACAATGGATCAGATGTATAAACGTTGTGATGCCATGAATTATCAGTAGCAGGATTACCAGATTCACAGAAGTAGTCATTACCAATGAAAGACTGAAGAGTTGAGTTTTGAGGACTACCTGGAGAACAAGGACAATTGAAACGACCGTTAAGATGTAAAGTTGAAGTTTCACTCAGTCCAGCCATTAGTGTCCAGACATGTTGACGAGGAGACCCACGAGTGATACTAACACCATCAACATAATAAGAATTAATATCATAGTGACTTGGATCAATGATACTACCATATGGTTCACCAGCATAGTTTCCTGGATAAACAGCATCAGTTGATCCCCATTGATATCCCACTACTCTACCACACACT
>NW_003551583.1:0-2375 GCF_000090795.2 Amphimedon queenslandica | reverse complement strand
AAACCTGCTCAATGTGGTGGAATGAATCACCATCATCAATACTGAACACAAGAAGAGCAATGTCAGCATTTCTATAGAACTGTCTTGTCAATGTTTTGTGCCGTTCCTGTCCTGCTGTATCGTAGAGGTGCAGCTATTAATCATTATTTATATTAGATATAATTTCATGAAAAAGCAGCTTACTTCTACTGTTGTGTGAGGATTTGCAATAACAATAGTTTTGCTGACAATATCAGGGTCTGTTGTATGTTTAGGATTCTTCTTCACTTCATGATTTTTAAATAATTTGAATATTGACGTTTTTCCAACGGCAAGATCACCAATAAAGAGGACCTATGGCTGATAATGAATGTTGCTGTTGCAGACTATCTTGTAACTTGCTTTTATCGTCTCTCCAACGATGGCCATATTTTTGGGGCTAGCCTCCTTTTGAAGCAGCAATGCGTGGGTGCAGGCACAGCTGTACAGTACAGGCAGCAGCTAGCACCACCCTACCGTTATAACGTTAAATAAATAAAATTAAATGAATAAAATACATGAATTACCTGTAGATGTACATGCATGTGATTACTTGTAGAATTTTATAACTTTCACTAATTACATCAATAGTTGTAGTGTTAGTATATTACAGGTATTATTGCACACCATTTTTCATCAGAATGATAATTTTTAATTGAAATTATAGTAATTATTATGCAGCTGCAATGACTGAACAGAAGCAACATGATACGATTAGATAATACAGACATGTTGGTTGACCACATCTAAGGTATTATCAATATGTTACTATTATAGTACATAGTAACCACAGCTATTAAATTGTGGTGTAATTATTATGCCTGTATTTAGTGTTGGATACTTGCAGGAAATGGTGTCAGTATTATGTTGTTAACCTCAGCAAGACTGACCTATTCATATTATCTCCTATTCATATTCCTATTCATACATCTCCTTATCAGTGACATCATTGAGGCATTCATAAAGTTCACACTGTGTAAATTATTGTTATCAAAAAGTAAAAGTATCACTTTACTCATGGCCTAATAAAGTTTGCACGTCACTTAATTTCAGCATTTTGAACACCATCCATCATCTCGTGGAGCTGGCTCATCATCATTAATAATCACAATGTCTTCTTTCGTTCCTCCTCCTCCTTTCTTTATCACATGGGTCACAGCTTCCTTAAGCACGCTGTACAACTTTTGAAAATCATCATTTTTAATGGCAGACATTTCAATAAACCTCATCTGATATTGCTCAGCGAATTGTTTGCTAGTTGATTGAGGGTTAATCCTGTCATCAGCCAGATCAGACTTGTTACCAATCAGAATCATCTCGGTGTTACCCTGTCTGTTAGTAGCCATCTCTTTCATCCATATCTCTCCAATGTGGTGGAATGAAGGACCATCAGTGATGCTGAAAACAAGGAAGGCAATGTCTGCATCTTGATAGTACTGTCTTGTGAAGGTCCTAAACCTTTCATGACCAGCTGTGTCATAAATCAAGAGCTAAAATAATTACCATTATCAATCATCTAATAAATAAATCATAAATCTAACCTTTACAGTCTCATGTGGTGGCCCAATGACAATGTTTCTTTCTATTGTCTGAGGATTAATTGTGACTACAGGAGACTGGAAGACTTCATGATTTTCAAATAATTTGAATATTGATGTCTTCCCAACACCAGAATCACCAACAAAGATTATTCTGAGCTGTTTTCCTGCACCTGCAACGTTTGAGGCCATGGCTTTAAAAATTTAAGGGCAGGCAGCTTTGATAAAAAGCCAACCACTCCTTTGCTACAGCTTTCAACTTCCATATAAGGCTACATACCCTTCTTTAATAATGCGTGGGCTTTGAAGTATTGCAAATGCAGCCTGATGCACCTCGGTGGTATTTTATTCAAGGGACACCTAGAATGGAAAATATTAAAAGTACATAGAAATAATTGTGCAAGTAGTCTTCAACAAGGACATTGACTTCTTTTTTGTTTTTGTTGCTGTACTGGAGCCTAAGAGCAACATGTTATGTTTACTACTGTTGTTTAGTTAGTTATAATTATTATTATCTCTGCATAGTATTGGACACCTGGAGAGAATGTGTATCATGTTGCTCAGTAGTCTCACTCCTTATCAGAGACATCATTGACTGGCTGGCATTCATAAAGTTCACACTGTGTAAATTATTGTTATCAAAAATAGTAAAAGCATCACTACTCATGGCCTGATAAAGTTTACATGTCACTTTCTACACGATTTACAACATGGGTCATTTTTAGGGTCTGGCTCATCATCATTAATAATCACAATGTCTTCTTTCGTTCCTCCTCCTCCTTTTTTTATCACATCGGCCACAGCTTCCTTAAGCACGTC
>NW_003551582.1:0-2376 GCF_000090795.2 Amphimedon queenslandica | reverse complement strand
ATGTGTTGATAATATTTTTAAAGTGATACATATGCAGATGTTGTATATACAGATCTTACTAAATTATTTGAAGGTCACTGGGCATTGGTGACTTCATTTCCAAGTGATTTCTTTATATTTGTAGGCTTAACTTGCTAGCATTCCCAAACTTTGCAACTTTATTGCTTGTATGACATTGTTTGTATTACCAATGATCAATGAAAGGCTTAGTGAGAATGAGGAGGATGACTGAGCAAAGAAAATGATTTCAAAAGTGGAGAAGAGGAGGGGAAAAATATTCTGGAGTAGGCAGATATTTTCTGGGAATAACCCACGTGTTCCCACGTGTTAGATAGAAAGTGGGTGTGATACTAGACTACTTCTATATAAAGCTGCGAGGACACCCTTCATTCTTGAGTTTCGGAAGGACTAGTCTAATAATTATTTTGAATCCAGCTGCTGAAATTAAGTTATACCTTACAAAATTTGGGTCTGTGTTGGACACTTTCGGTTCTGAAGAATCTTAGCCAGCTAAGAGGTCGGGATGGCTGCAAAACCTGATCATGATGTAAGCTGTACTATTAACTCTTATTCTCACCCTTTTTATTTGTCTATCTTTTTTTCATTTGTTATCATCATTTTATTATACCCATTATGATATCTATTCAAACCCCCAGTAGCATTATATCATTTTATCATCACACATTAACCATTATTCCAAGTTACAATAACCACCATGGATGTGAATTAACCTCATACTTAAAGTGTAAATTAACTTTAAAACGTACATTGACTTTGGTTAAATTATAGGTTCCTTTGTAGTTAAATAAACTCCAAAATTCAAGTTATTTTAATGAAAATAATATTGATGTACAGAAAGTTAAAATAACATTGATTTACATAAAATTAACATTAAGTTACAAGTAAATATAATAATAATGTAAATAAAAATAATTAATAACATACTTAGAATAGCTAAAAACTTAAGTAAAAACAACAGTAAACAATAAACAACAAATTAATTACAAAACATATTTTTAAAAGTTGATGATACTGACTGTTCCACCTTGAGTTCTTTGTATATTCCTGTCGCATTATAACTATAAATAGTTTAATTTTAAAAGTCTATATTTTAAAATAATGTCATACCATTTTTACAATGACATCATTAGCTCCAATAGTTTACTACTGCTCAATTATTGCTTCTTTATAATCGATAAATGGTATGCAATAATGCCCTTGATAACCTCATTGCTAGACACTCACTATGTTATATTAACTTCCCAGCACAATCTTTTGTTTTTTATTAGTTTCCCTTATAATTTCAGTCATCTTAAACCTGCAAAAAATCCATTTAAATGTATAGATAAAATTTATTCCTTTTTTCACAAATTTACTTGTACATTTACCTGTTACACACAGTCACTGACATGCAATTATAATGTAAATGAGTGTAGCTAATGTCTAATTCATTCATTCAACTTTTACAAACAAAATGATAATAAATAAGTGTAATGTTGATTTCATTCAAGACGGATTCAACTGTTACACACAAAATGACAATAAATAATATCAATAATGAAAGAACTTGTTACTACTAATTTGTCAAGCCTATAGGTTATTTATAATATTTTCATTTTTTGAAATAAAATATTTTTAGCTGAGCCTTGCATGAGAAGAGATGCAAACAATAGAGATTGTTCATTAACTTTTCTCCGACACTCTGTATCTCTTTCTTCTCTTTTTTTTCTATTTTGCAGGGCCCAAGGCTGCATACTTTCTCTGAACTTTGGGGAGGAGGTGGTTGTAGTAGTGGTAAATTATGAAATTAAATATCTGCCTTACTATTGTATTATATATTTGTCTAATTATCATAATAAAAATTATAAGTAATAGCATAGCTAATGATAAGGTAGTAAATGAAGTGGTAATACGTCATGATCTATTTTGAATTTAAGATGCAAGAGAGAAAGTGAGTTTAGAAAGAAGGGAAGATGCCAGATTCCATTGCAGGTTAATTGCAGAGGGATTTTGATAAGTAGATTAGTTACAAGTGATTTGAGAGGGATTGCCTTTATTATTAAACTTTAAGGAGTAATTTGAGGGAACTTTTACTACTAGAAATAGAGTAAATATAATTAGCTGTAGTGTGTGTGTGTGTGTGTGTGTGTGGATACATGGGCTCCTAATGTTACTTTTTCCTCTTTAGCATTATTAATGTAATTGTCAATGCACAATATATTATATCAGAATAATATTACATTGTAAATAGCACATAATTATACAACACTTCTCTTTATTTGGCTACTCTGAGTCAATATTTATTCAATTTTACAGGTGGACTTGGATCACTGCACCTAGCTTGTTTGACGAACAACTCTCATCAAGTTGCTACTT
>NW_003551581.1:0-2376 GCF_000090795.2 Amphimedon queenslandica | reverse complement strand
GTTGATAGGGAGTTGTCCTTGGTACCATAGTAATGCAATCAATAATTGGACAGACACTGACACACAGTGTACAACCAGTGCAGTCTTCTGTAATGTGGGGTAGGTGAGTGTCTTTATCAAATGTAATGGCCTAATTTAGCATATATGAATATTGTATCAAATTATGTTAGACTCTCTCTCTCTCTCTCTCTCTTTTAGGGTTTACCACAAGATTTTGGTATAGTGTCTAGCTTCTTGCCTGATCTATGGTATTTAAAAAAATAGCTAGGAGAGAATTTTCCATTTTGAGCTGATTCTGATCAAATTGGATTTTTTTATGAATTTTTAAAGTTGCTCCAAAAGCCATGCACTATAGTGCAGTGATTATCAGCTCATGAAGTGTGCTGTTTAGTATCCTGCTCTCTCTCTCTCCCTCTCTCTCTCTCCCTCTCTCTCTCTCTCTCTCTCTCTCTCTCCCTCTCTCTCTCTCTCCCTCTCTCTCTCTCTCCCTCTCTCTCTCTCTCCCTCTCTCTCTCTCTCCCTCTCTCTCCCCACCTCTCTCTCTCTCCCTCTCTCTCTTTCACCTGGTATCCAGAGTCATTGCAAACCATATAACACTTTCCACAGTTGATGCACATGTCTTCATCAATAAGAGCAACAGCTTGTTGCTTTGTGTCCAGCTCACCCCAAGCACCAATCATTGGTAAAACACGGCCTATAACATCCTAAAAATTAAAAAAATTAACGGCTACTACAGCTATAATTAATGCATCATTTTCAACTTTTAAGTGCATGTATGTGTATATTCTATGTTACTAAAATTAGAATTAAATTGTTCTATTTTTAGATAAACCTGGTCTTACTTTAACAGCTGGTACAGGCTTGCTTGGCTTATACGAAGGTCTGTGAGTCTCAGGGCTGAACTCAGTCAGTGGAGTAATTGATTTCTTGTAGTCGGAAATCAATTGGTCCTTCTCTTTAAGATATGGGCCAAACTCGGGTAAACTCTATCATTAAAAACATTATGCATAAAAAAAATTTATATTTTAATAAGTTATGCTCCTGTTATTAATTAATTAATTAATTAATGCAAAAGGCATATTTTAATCGGAGAATTATTTATGTACTTTTCCAATAATTTCTGTTATTTTTGGAGTAATGACTTTCCCTTTTTGATGCTTTGCGGTTGGTGGGCACTGACCATCCCAATCACCTAATTCACTGACAGACTAAAATGAGAATAAATATAAAGAATATGATAAGAGGATTATAGGCATTACTTGTAGGTAGAGCAAGGCCTTTAGTCCAGTAACATAGTCATCTATCAGTGTGTACTCTTGATTGTGGATAGCACTACAAACCTGGAGAGAGAGAGAGAGAGAGAGAGGGAGGGAGAGTTTTTAAATGTTATATTTAAGTCTCATTGCTCCAGTTACTTGTAATAAAGTAGCTCCACAGTGCAAGAACTGAAGCCCGGCCTCAGCAGAGTCAATACCCCCAGCTGCTAGTATAGGAAACCCTGGTAGGGCCCTGGCTATGGCTGACACGTCTCTAAGAGCAATCGGTCGAATGGCATTACCGGAAACGCCACCGTATGTTGTCCTGTTTTCGTTACCGACTGCCGGCCATGGGATACCGTTAGCTTTAACACCCATTAGACCAGATACTGTATTGATAGCTGTTACACCTGTGGCTCCACCTACAATATACGCCCACAATTATAATTACCATTTTAATTGTGTGTACTCTATTATTTGATGACACTATTAAACTTGTTATGTCACTTTTACTTTTGGTTTCGTCCATTGATAAACTTAATAAAATTACACAATTAAACGTACATGTAGATGTAATACATGTATAAAATTCTATTTTTATTTCCATCTTAATCACCTTTCTGAGAGGCTCTTGCAATGTCAACAATATCTGTCACATTTGGTGTCATCTTTGCAAAGAAAGGAATTTTGACTGCTTCCCGGACCCAGCGACAAATTTCAGTGACAAGTTCCGGGTCTTGGCCACAAGCTAGTCCCATTCCCCTCTCTCCCATACCATGAGGGCAGGATAGATTCAATTCAAGAGCATCAGCACCAGCTTCCTAAAAAATTGGAGGAAGAAAGCTTTAGTACAAAAATTCTACAATAAGGTTATAGCCCATGGTTTTTTTCCAAAAAATGGCTCCAAAATTACCCCAAATTTTTCTTACATTTTCTGCTGTATATTGATGTCCTTATGCTATGTAGCAAGTTTGAGCTGATTCTGACAAATATTTTTCAAGTTACGGGCGTTTTAAGAAAACACCAAAATTCTGAAAAATACCCAAGGCTATATAGCCCATGGTTTTTTCCAAAAATGGCTCCAAAATCACCCCAAATTTTTATTACATTTTCTGATGCA
>NW_003551580.1:0-2376 GCF_000090795.2 Amphimedon queenslandica | reverse complement strand
AAAGAAAGTGAAAACAAATAAATAATTAAAATAATTATGATTAGCTATCGTATAAAGTGAAATATTGGGAGAACACCCCTTGTTTTATTTGCATGCAAATACTCTCAATGACATGCATGTAGCAGAAAATTATCAATATAAATTCACCAATGGTATAAGCAACTATAACAATATTTTAATACAGTACTTACCAGTCTGTTTGGACTATAGAGCATCTCCTCAAAAGTAATTCCTACATCACTAACATCACGAACTATAATACCACTCCCGTAATCATTGTCCTTCATTACTAGTCTCATACACGATGAATCAATATTAAATAACTATGAAATAAGGAGGGAGAAGAGAAAGAATGATGGAAAGAGAAGGAGAACACTATTAGTACATGTAAGTATTCTTCCTCTTACTTCTCCTATATGTTGTTTTAATTCTCCAACAGTCCAACCTTTTTCACCTCTCATTGGTTTAGCTGGTCCTGCTTTACCAGTTGACATATCAACCACTGATATCATTAATACAATACCTACATGTAATATTGTTAGTGACATTATCATGGTAACCAACTGTATATACCCACCTCCATCATTGTATTTCTTAAAGGTTTCATTTGCTTTACAAATTTCTAAAAATAATCCAAAAGAATAATATCTAGCAGCACCTACAGTCTGAGCAATAGTTAGATGCCCAAACTAAATAGGATAATAACAAGTTATATCAATACAATGCATAAAGCTTACCTTATCAAGATCAAAGGACTGATTGATTACTTCATCTCTAATATCATATTTAGCCAAGCGACATCTCTCAATAGGAACATGAGGAGCTAATTCCATCAACTGAGAAACAAAATGAAAAATGGAACAACTACATGCATAAACCTCATAAGCTTTATCCAGTACTATGGGCAGCAATTCATCTTCATGTACTTTAAGTAATGACACTGTTAATTCATCAGTAACAGGATGATTACAATACAACGAGAACTACATGTATAAAGTAAAATACAAGTAAAAAAACAAATAGTGTATATTTGTACAGCTGATTAAAATTTGTAGACAATAATTTTGCAATTTTAAAAGTAGCCATACATGTATATAGCACTGAGAAACAGCCTTATCACTTATAATTATTATTATTATTTTAAAAATATTTTTAGCATCACCAAAAAACTTAGAATTATTCTCCACAACTATCTTTGACTGCATGTAAGTACAGTACTATATGTGTATGCCAGTCTCACTCTTACTATACACATTTCTTCTTCATTTTCTTGTTTCTTTTCTCTCAGTCTCCTATTCGCAACCTTCAAATCTATTCAAAAATCAACAAATGATCACACACATCATCAATAAAACCTTCAATATCTTTTATAATCTTCTCATTGTGTTCTCTTTCAGTAATTAGTTCCATATTTGTTAATGTTATTCTTTCTTGTAATTTCTCTATTATTCTTTTATCATCTACTAATGGCTGATAGTCTGGTCTTGTCATTGCTTCAAGATGAAATTTGCAGTCATCAATTTCAAAAGACATTCCTCTTCTCACTTTGCTAGCAGCTTTAATTAATTATATCATTATTAGTATAATTAATAAAACTACTCTAACCTGAACCAGTATTACTAAAAAGTGATCTCAAATAATCAACCTTCATTTTTGACAATTTTTTTGTCAATTCTTTGTTTCCTTCTGTTATCTCATTAAACTGAAAGCTCAATACAGTCAACTCTTCATAAAGTGATTCTTCCTATTAATAATTATTATAATTAATACAAACTAGTGAGATATACGGCGACTTTTTTAATTGATTCAGTATCACTTTGAACAGACAATGATTCTTCCTAATATTAAAATATTTGTTTACAATATACCATTGGCAACCAATTAAAGCATGTTTTTAGATTAGCACAATGATAATAATAGTATACCGTAGGGTGTCTTTTTTAAGGGCTATAGATTTAGTGGATATATAATTCGCAGTATTAAATTGTGCGATTTTATCCCAAATTCAAATTTTCCATACCCATAAACAATTGATTCAAATAATTTATTTTCGTGAATAGCAACAAAATCTGCGAAATATATAGCCCTAAAAAAAAGGTACCCTACTGTGTCAGATTTAGCTAACCTCAGGTACCTGAGCCATTGATATTTCTTGTTTTAATTCAGTTGTTTCCTATACAAGATTGTATTGCACAGTCTGGTATAGTATGACATACTTTTTCTTTGCTACTGATAGCATCTCTTAGTTTATATTTAGCTTCTTCAAGTAAAATACAAGAAATAACCTATGTATTGAATTTACACATTACATCATAAAATCAACTAAACACATTGTTACATATATACATTGTATAATGTAACCAATAAAAGGAAGGA
>NW_003551579.1:0-2377 GCF_000090795.2 Amphimedon queenslandica | reverse complement strand
TTCCTAACATTTAGCACTGTGCTTTCTTCACTGGTTGCTCCCACTATAAGGTGAGATTTCTCTTTCTGCAAATAAGACAATAGACTTCCTTTTGACATATAAGGCATGATGATCCCTGGAGCTGATCCCAGGTCAGCACACACTCCAATGAGAGACAGCACATTAGGATTATCAAAGTTTGACATCAGTAGGCACTCTTCAAGAAGACAATCGACATCACTCTTTGAAAATGTTCCTAAATTTATCCAAATTTTTAAAATTAGTTATTATGTATTACTTGTACCTTTGAGTGTTTTTAAAGCAATTTCTTGTTGACTTTTATTCGTTGCTTTCATAGTTGCTTTATAAACAATTCCAAACTCACCTAATGCATGCAAACAGTGTTAATGTCTATACTGACCACTATGTTAAACCTTGGCCAATGGTTTCTTGTATATCAATCTGTGAAGACGGTATTAAATATTTGATCAACTTTTGCTTCATAACAGTGTCATCTGTAGATGTCTCTTCATTTTGATGATGTACTTCTTTAATTCATAATAAATTTTTATCACAATAAGAGCTTTACTTTGATAAGCTGAATTCAAATCCAGAGAAATTCTAAAGTCATCTAAAGGGGACAAATTATCTACATAAAAATATTATCAACTTCACTTACCAACATGACACAAGTCTAAATTTACAAATTTCTTCTTTCTGTTCCTCCTAACAATTATCACAATCACAAATACTATGATAATACAAACACAGAGTATTAGCACAAATACAACAGGAGCTACAATTGTTAGCGTTGAAGATGATAACTGAGGAGTTTCAGTTGAGGGTGGATTTGTAACTGATGAATCAAGTGAAGAAGAAACTGATTCATAAACGTCTACTGATGATGAAGAACCTATATGATAAAGGAAGAAAAGAGGTATGTTTATACATGGAAACAAATGATTTACACTTACTTGCTGCCTCACATTCACAATCATTTATTTCATATCCTAATTGACACTGAGTACAACAACTGGAATTAAGCAATTGACATCTTAAACAATTAGACACTCCACATGAACCTATCAACATTATTATGAATAATAAATATATATTTAGTTTTTTTACCACAGGTACATCCATCAGGATTCAAATAGAAACCAGATGAACAGGTTTCATTGCAGGGATTGAGAGTAGTGACAGTTATAGTAACAGTTCTACTGCTATCATTAGCATTGTCTTGATCTGACACTCCATTTCTTGCAATCACTTGTATTTCATATGTTGTGAATGGAGTTAATCCCATTAGTGTGTAGTTTGTATGTCCTGTACTATATTCAATGACATTGATTGAGCTGTTAATGCTGATGACATAATAAAGATCAATTCTGCCTCCAGTATAAGCAGGCTCTAGCCAGGAAATGTTAATGATAGTCTTTGTGACTGAAGTATTTGTTAAGTTCTGAGGTGAGCTAGGAGGAGCTAAATTTAAAAAATAATTCATTGCATGTTGATTAAAATTATACTCACACTACTTACCAGTGCAGCTCACAGCGACACCTTCATGAGGTGCTCTATAATAATCAGACAGACACTGGCAGGATACAGAACCAGGACTAGCTGAGTAACTGTTATCAGGACAACCATTACATTCACTGTCTCCTGTGAATGGCTTGTAGGTGCCTTCTTGACAAGCTACAGTGGGCATAAATTAATGATTACTGTGACAAAAAATAAATAAATTTTAAAGATCAAAGTGGCTACAAATTGCTACATGTGGGCTTAGCCTCAACATTTAACACTAAAGTAGACTAAGCATGCATTAATAAAAATCTGTACCTTGACAAACTGTACCATTAGCTTCATATCCAGTGTTACATTGACATGAAGCTGATCCAATCCACAATCCTAATATCCTACAACTTATACTTAAACTATTTGATGATGTAGGACTAGCATTATCAATGCAAGTAGCATTCACATTTTTATCTGGATCAAAGCCCCCTTGAGGAGCTACTGTCTCTGGATAGATAGCTTTATTCAATACTTGATAAGGACAGACATTGTAGAATACAACAATTCGATTAATGACAGTACAAGATCCTTGGTCCCATATAGCCAGATACAGGCCAGAACTAGATACAGCAAATGACTCAGAGTCTGTAGTAGCCCCTTCCTTAGCAGTGTGTATTAGACGAACACCAGCATATGAATAATAGCTGATATTACCTCGGTTTATGTCATTTAGTTCATTAGTTTCAAATGTCTGCACTTCAAATGTCTGCTGCTGGGCACACTGCTGGCTTGAGCACACTAAATTTGATGAAAAAGATACCATTGATTCTTAATTGACTTATTCCTGGTTCACTAATATTAATGTATTGTGTTATTAGCCAAT
>NW_003551578.1:0-2378 GCF_000090795.2 Amphimedon queenslandica | reverse complement strand
TGTATAAACTGTGTTGCATGCAACAAGTTGTTTGCAATGAATGTTGCATAGTGTATGTTGCTTGGGCTAACAATAATGTCATAATAATGTTTGTGTGTACATGATGTACAAGTATGTACTTTTAACTGCTTACAGTAAGATTGCTAGGGTGAATGTTGCTTCCACTAGTATGTGTGTTGACAGTATCAGTGCTGACATTGGCTTTCATGCTGCCTGGTATATGATCTGTATACTGTTGGTAGAGGATTAGAAATAATTTTTATTAATGATGAAGATAAAGCAATAATAATGTAGGTAGGAGAGATGAGGAAATAAAATAGAAAATTAAGTAGGACAAGAATTTAAGGAAATACATCAATTAGGCATGTTTTTGATTTTTAAAAGTTGGTCTAAACTGTACTAAATTGGGCCAAAATCCAAGTCCCTGGCTCCAAAGATGGCTGTCAGGAGTTGCTGTGCTTGTACAAGAAAGAGTCAATGTCTGAGCCAGAAGTGTTCTTGTGTCAGGGAGGGCCGTTGCTGTGTTAGCTGTATTCCTTTAGAGATGAATAAATGTAAAAATGTACCGCTTCAGGAAGATCGCTCGTCACGAGGCAACTCGTGCGCGATGGACAACTCCTCTGGTGACGACTACGACCCAGGTCCTCTTCCTAGCTTGACTGATCCCAGCTCTCAGTCCTCTGAGTCTCAGGCGAAGGACTCAACTGTACCTTCTTCGTCTGATAGCCCTCCAGACTCGCGGCCGTCTCGTTCTTCTTCGCCGTCTAGGTCCTCTCTGCTCGCTGATTTGCCTCCGTTCTGCCAAGTCGCTGAGCCTTACTTTCAATGGAACAATATTTCAGGTAGAAAATGTATTAAGTTGATTGATAAATGCTATGATAGGGCTGTTCACTGGATTCCCAATCTTTTCAAGGTTCCACATGGGAAATCTGGTAAATCTTTTGTTCAGGAACTGTCTCTTCTTTTTCGGGCCTACGCTGAAGCCTCTGCTAAGGAGTCTATTGCATTGAAGGCTGCTTTTCTTTTTCCACTTCTAGTATTGCAGAAGCCTTTTCGTAGTTCAAAAGCTTAAGATCATGCTGATGCTCTTGATCGTCGTTTACAACTTTGGCAGGATGGCAGTTTTGATCTCCTATTGAAGGAAGGGGAGACTATTCAAAAGAATCTCCGTGCTGGTTTTCGTCCTCCCAAGGGTGATCTTGCAGAGTTGTTTTCAAAATTAATTTTTCAGGGAAAGGTTAAGGCTGCTTTGAGATTATTAAACAGGTCTGATTCCCGTGCTGGTCAACCACTTTCTTTAGATGCCCCTGTTTCTTCTTCAGACCCATCCGTATCGGTGCGTGATAAACTTTTAGAGAAGCATCCAGCACCTGCTCCCTCTCACCCTTCTTATTCTCTTCTCACATCTACTCCCCCTCCTAATCACGATCCACACTTCATTGAGTTTCATCGTATTGATGGTGGTCTGATACGTGCTATGTTGATGAGGATGGATGGAGCTGCTGGTCCTTCAGGTATGGATGTAGCCCACTGGAAGAAGGTGTGCACTTCCTTTTCACGACACTCTGATGACCTCTGTTCCTCTATCGCTATGGTAGCTCGTAAAATGTGTAGTGAATATGTTGATCCACACAGTATTTCAGCATTGGTATCTTCCAGGCTTATTGCTCTTGACAAAAACCCAGGAGTGCGTCCCATTGGTATAGGGGAGGTTGTGAGGAGAGTAATTGGGAAAGCTATTCTATCTGTTATTAAGTATGATATTGTTGATGTGACAGGGTGTTCTCAGCTGTGTACTGGAGTAAGCTCTCCTTGTGAAGCGATTGTTCATACTGTTCGCAAGGTCTTGGAATCGGATGAGGTGGAAGGTTTACTGTTGATAGATGCCTCAAATGCTTTTAACTCCTTGAACAGAAGCCTGGCTTTGAGGAACATACTTCATCTATGTCCATCCTTGGGTAGAATTTTGATAAACTTGTACAGAATGGAGAGTAATCTGTTTATTGGAAGTGATACATTGCTATCTCGTGAGGGTACTACTCAGGGAGACCCCCTTGCGATGGTGATGTATGCCATTGCTTCCATTCCTCTCATACGTGACCTGTCCTCCATTGGTAGTGTTAAGCAGTTCTGGTATGCAGATGATGCTTCAGGAGCAGGATCATTGAAAGGTCTAAGGAAGTGGTGGGATAGGATTGGGGAGGTGGGTAGTTATTATGGATACTGGCCGAATGCTGTTAAGTCATCTCTCTTGGTGAGTCCTAATATGTATGAGGAGGCGTGTGCTATTTTTGCTGGTACTAATGTTAAGGTTAAGTGTGATGGAGTCATGGTTTTAGGGAGTCCTGTGGGTTCTTCTAAGTTTGTGAAGCAAGAGG
>NW_003551577.1:0-2378 GCF_000090795.2 Amphimedon queenslandica | reverse complement strand
GAGGAAGGTGGACATTGACTAATAACTTTATTCACACTCAACAAAAAGACAGTAGACAATAATAGAGATGAAACCATCTTCAGAGATAAACTGCTGAGTATACATGCGGTGACTGTGGTGCATTATGTCATTTGTTTATTGTTTTCACCAGTGGCGTAGCCAGGGTAGGGCACAGTGGGACACATGCCCTACCAGTCTATGCTTGTGCCCTACCAACTGTCATAGTGTTCTGACTGTTCTCTTGTCTATAAATTGTATGTGAAGTTCACTTGTCCATAGTGTGCCCTACCACCATCATAACCCTGGCTATGCCACTGGTTTTCACTCATATAGTTATGATGAGCAAGTTTTGACTATGACAATACTAATTTAGAAATTACATGATACTAACACAACATCCAAATTGCATGAAACAACTCCAAAATTTAGCATAATAATGCTTAATACAATATTAAGCAAATGTGAGGAAGAGTTCAGTATACACAAAACTACGTATTCTCTATTTCAGGCAAATTAACTAACAGATAGTATTACGCTGTTGTAGAAAATTCATTCTGGTAATGGATAATTTATAAATATCTTCAGGTGATGTTTGACATTCAAAATATACTCCTTCATTTTAATTTCATATTGGTTCACAGGCCGGCCTGCAGTTATCATCAGAATAAACTATCTTTTTTTGCTTGCTAATAGTATTTGGACGTTTCCTTCTAAAAAAATAAAATGTACTGGTAAACTGTACCTTATAAAGCCAATGTTATGAATAAGAACACTGACAGTTTGTAGAATGCACAATACACCAATTAACAGAGCAATAGCAATGTTGGAAGCAAATTGATGCATGATTGTGGCAGTTTTAGGGTCCATTAACAATAATAGCCCATTTTCCCTATGGACAATGCATGGATAACAAACCAACTGGACCAGCTAGGTACCTTCAAATAGAATCGACAACAGCTACACTGATGTTATACTCATCAAATACTAGATCATTCAACATGATAATATCTCTCGGTAGGTAATGGTGATATTATATGTGATACTGCCATTATTGATAATAATGTCCTGTAGCATGTATTTAGACTATTAGCTACTTTGAGAACAATTCCAAGTAAGATTAATAATTGGTAGAAATAAAAGCAAAAAACCCAGGATGAAGTACATCATTATGGGTCTGTACACCACGTGTGAATTATAATAATTATGACTTAAAACTTAAATACATCTTTTATTGACTAAACTAGAATCAGATCCTCCTAGTATATATTACCAGCTCTCACTGTGATGGTATAGTTCATACCACTGTACAGACCTATTAATGTATAACTGTATGTTGTAGTGGACTGATGAGGAGCAACAGAGACTGTCTTATTCACTGATTAATGTCAGACTTATCAGTAGAGCTGAAATAATTTGATACAACACCCAATAAAGAATAGTGTATCATGATAACACAATATAAATTATTAAAGTACACTAATAATATCACCACATTATTAATGGGTATTAAGGAATAAGGATAAGAATGAAATGAGGCTATTATGTGACTGTGATGATGAGACATTTAAAGACTGCAGCCTGCAGGTGAAGGAGCATGAAGTGATAGGAAACTACATTAATGTAATTTCTAGGGCAAATTTAGTGATTGTTATACTTATTCTTTATACATGTATATATACAATTTGATTAATAAATGATGTCCAAAGACTTAGCTTAAAAATAAAGAAAAAGTAGTGTGCTATAATATTGCAATTAACCAGATGGTGCCCCACCCATAAATGAAATGAATGAAGTGAACTGCATTGGTGAATTTGGTGTGAACACAATCAGACACAAAATGGCAGCAGAGCTACAGGTGAAGCTTCAACCTCTGATACTGCAAAGAGTGAGGGTGACAAGGATAGAGTTGGGTCGTGGATCATTTGGAGTTGTCAATGAACTAAGAGTCAATGGAATTCAATGTGCAGGAAAGAAGTTAAATAATTTTTTAGCCATGGTAAACACTACACTACACTAAAGCAATTAGATTATTTTATTTCAATAATAGGAAGATAGCCTGTTATGTGAGTTTGGTAATGCGATCATCCTTCACAGACAACAGCATCATCCCAATATTGTAAAGTTGTTCGGTGTTCATTATCCTAGCAGTTCCACACCATTACCAATGCTGGTAATGGAGTATCTTCCTTATTCTCTGCTGCAGCTAATAGAGGGAAGAGTAGCTATTAATAAAGAAGCGATCCTCCTTGATTTTGCTAATGGACTCGATTATCTTCACTCAAAGAGGCCTCCAATCATTCATCGCAACATCAAGGCCAGCAATATACTCCTCACTGTTGGTCACAATGCAAAGATAACAGACCTGAGTATGTCTAAAT
>NW_003551576.1:0-2378 GCF_000090795.2 Amphimedon queenslandica | reverse complement strand
TTATCGCTTGTTATCCGTATCAGCTGAGAAGTTTCTGGATGCAGTACAAGAATGTGAATTTAGGAATGAAGCCGAACAAAGGATTTATAACTACCTGATTCGTATGATAGAAAGTATGAAGATTAATTCACTGCGTAATTTTCTTCGGTTCTGGACTGGTAGCTCTGTTTTCATTACTGACAAGCTGTTTGTTATTTTCACATATGGGTATTCTCCATTTGCCCACACTTGTGGCAGTACTTTGGAACTACCTTTGCATTACAATAACTATCAAGAGTTTGAAGTAGAATGGGATGCAATCCTCAATAACATTCAAGAAGAATGGACATGGTCTATGGATTCATTGTAAGACTCTATTAACTGTTACTCTTATTAGTAACTTACATTATTATCATTACTTTCAGTTAAGTCACTTAAATCATTATTTTAATCATAATTATTCAAAGAGGAAATTTTATTAAAGTTATAATGAGTCTAGAAAAGATAGAGTTTGTATGTAAATAAGTTTGCTTAAGTTAACACCCACTCACAGAGGGCTGGGTGTGACTATAGTTTAATGGCATATGGCAGCAGTGGAAGCTTGGGTGTCGTTCTTTACAGAGCTATATCAACTATTAACAACAGCTGAGAGAAATCTAGGTATCTGTAACCTTAACTTGGCGGAGTATGTAGTGGAAAGGATCTAGCTATCAATTCACAGCTGTTCTAATTTAGTACTGAATGTTGTTTCAGACGTCTGATGTATCGGCTCTTTCTAATGAAGAACTTGCTGTTGCTAATGAATATAGAACGCTGGTAGACCAATTGCTCTCTTATTTACGAGAATCTTTGGATAAGTGGAATAATTATATTACAGTACTAGAATGTAGCTCTGCCAGAAACAATGCTACGGTATCGTATCAAGCTTCCATTGCACACACTGGTAGACGTGAACGTCCAAAGTTTGATGTGTCTAGAGAACAAGTGGAGTACCTAGTTTCACTTTCATTTCAGTGGACTGAGATAGCTGCCTTGTTGTGTATATCAAGAATGACATTATACAGGTATATACACATAAGTTATTATCCAGTATTGTTATTATTTATGCCATCAATGATGAACTTTAATTACATTATGTGCTAGCATGTGTAAAAAGCTTGATGTACCCTATACGCGAAAATTTTCACAAATGATAAATTTGCAGGATTTCGCGAGGTCAAAGTTTCATGAACTGTTTTGAAGTGCCACCATTTTTTGTAATAATTTGGAATGATACCACAGTTACACATAATAATAATAATAATAATAATAATTTCTGTCTTATTAGGAGGAGAGCTGAATTTGGAATGTTAGATTTAAATCCTGACATATCTAATCAAGAGCTTCGTTCATTAATAATTGAGTTTAAGGAAAGTGACCCTAATGTTGGTGTGTCTATGGCTGTTGGCCTCCTTCGCGCAAGAGGGTTCAAAGTCACTAGAGCTCGTGTCAGAGATGCGTTACAAGAAAGTGATCCCTTGAGAGCTTCTATTAGATGGCCAGGTGGATTAATTCGCCGATGTATGTACAGTGTTCCTGGACCTAATTCACTCTGGCATATTGGTAAGCTTGTGATAATATTAGCATTGGAAGGGAATGAAATTACATTTTATTAGTATGGCATAAAATTAATTAGGTGATAATATGTGACCATAATTGACAAAAGGTACCTTATGGCGGGTAGTGAAATTTGTCTTTCTAGCCTAAGAAATCCAACTTCCTGAGCCCCATTTATCATAAAATTACTCCACAGGATGCAAAAAGTTACCATGAAACTTTTAGAAACAATGATTGTCGAACAAAGCACTCACAGGTTGATATTTGCCATTATTAAGATCAATTTTAAAATCCGCCATAAGGGCCCTTTTGTCAATTATGGTCACATATACATTTAGTTAAATATATTTTATTTCAGATTCACATCATAAGCTTATCAGATGGAGACTAGTAACACATGGAGGCATTGATGGCTTCAGCAGGTTGATTGTTTTTCTCAGATGTGCATCTAACATCAAGTCTATTACTGTTTATCAGAGCTTTCTTGAGGCTGTTAACAAGTATCACTTACCTTCTAGGGTGAGGACAGACCAAGGCATGGAGAACATTTTGGTGGTGGAACATATGTTGGAGCATCGGGGTGCTGGTAGACAGAGTGCGATTGTTGGATCCTCCGTACATAATCAGAGGATAGAACGCCTATGGAGAGACATGCATAAGTGTGTTACAAGTTTGTACTATAGACTTTTTTATTTTATGGAACAATATGACCTGCTTGATATCACAAATGAACAGCATATGTTTGCTTTACACTATGTGTACATTCCAAGGATAAATAAATCTCTTGAACTGTTCAAAGAAGG
>NW_003551575.1:0-2379 GCF_000090795.2 Amphimedon queenslandica | reverse complement strand
CCAGAAACACAGAGTAATCTCGGCTAGTAGGATCAGAGTCGGAGGCAGCCACCTCGGCCCCGTCGCCCGAAGGAGTAGCAGCAGCAGCAGCACTCACTGTAGTGACAGTGCGGTCTAGAACCTCTAGCCCGGCCTCGGCCGCGACCGCGACCACGAGTCTTCGGCATGATGAACAGAAAGAAAACCCAAAATGAGTGAAGGAAAACTGAAGCAATAAATGGTAGCCAACACACAAAGACTGGAAGGTCTGATGTGCGCATGCGATGGGGCATGTGTCAGTCGGGAGTGGCCCCTGCTTATTAAATACCTTTAAATGCCCACATCTAAACTACACTTATTGTTTTTCATTGAGCATTATGTGAGTACTGGACAGGAATGCTTACCAACACAGGAGTTAAAGACATCTCAACCAATGGCTTGGAATCAGCCTCCTATAAAGGAAGTCAGTCCAGCTCGTGCAAAAGATATGAACTTTGTAAAGCCTAGTCATAGAAACATAAAGGACAATAATAAAAAGAGAATATACCGTATAGCTGGAAATATTTGCTGAAATTTAATTTTGCTGTTTGCTGTTCATCATAAAAACTCACAATTTAATTCCACAAAGCATTATAAGTAATCGGTGTATCAACTGTGCACGCCTACACCAGCAGAATTAAAATCCATAAACATTAAAATTAGCTATTTGGGTACAAAATCGCTAAATATAATTCCCGCAAACTTTTCCAGCCATACGGTGATCCAGATAGTCTCTTAATTGTTTTGGGAGATATTAAAAACACTGTACCTACCACAGGCTTAAAGCAGTTCTGGGAGAATAGCCCAACACATTACAGTAAACAACATGATTCAAATTTGTGGATTCATGTTATCTTCTGTTATGAAAAGTATATCAACTTCAAGAAGGAATTTATAGTCCCAAGTATTAGACAATGCTGTGACTACTTAAAGTCTATTACACTTTCTCAGGAAGAAGTTAATCAAATCAAGGTTGCAACTCGTGAACAGGCTAGAAGCAATTTGTGGCATGCATTGTATAATGGAACAGTCACTAGTTCCAGATTTGGGGAAATACTTCATTGAAGACATTTAACTGACTCTCAAAGAATTGTTAAAGATGTAATGGGATATAAAAAGAATACTTCAAAATATTTCCCACCACAAATTCGATGGGGGGAAGGGACAATGAGCCTAGCACACCTAAATGTTATCATGAAACCTTAAACCTTAAATGTTACCTTGATTGGAGAAGAGATGTTGTCTGAGCAAGCAGGTTTGTCATTGTTACCATAAAAGGCATACTTAGGAGCATTATCTGATGAAAAACTAGCAATGAAGTGATATTTGCATTGGGTGCATAGAAATCAAGTGCCCATACAGCATAGATGGATTTCTTACAATATCTCTTACTCCTGATGAAATTGCAGACAAGTATGGAGATATATTTGTGCTACAAAGAGGAGAAAATGGCTTGCTCAGTTTACGTAGAAATGATTCACACTATACACAAGTGCAAGGGGAAATGGCCATTCTCAATGTTGATTGGTGTGACTTTGTTGTTTATAGTAAAGATACAGTAATTTTTGATCATATTGTTATGGATTTTGATTGCTGGACTAAATTACAGGAGATTATTGATGAATTTTATTGCAAACAGTATTGTTCCAGAAAATTTATCCGGAAAAATTTTTAAGGAATACACTATTATAATATTACAATATATTGAGTTGTCTTGAGAGATGGGAGGTAGAAATAGCAAGACATGAGAATTGGGAAGTACTGTGAATGTACATGTATTATGTAATTGTAAAAATTACATTGTGCTACAGTATTTGTCATAGTGTAGTAATGGTATGAAATAATGATACATATGACTGTACATGTACCGTAATAGTAATTGGATCACATTATACATTCCAATTATTAATGATAAAAGTGCTAATAATTATTTTTGTCAACTAATTGTTTCTCGTTTTGTTCTACCGTGGCACTCATTTACAGTCAAATACAAACACTCACTTACTCTTCATTAATTTGATAGTCTAACAAGTTTTAAATACATGTATGTAATACATTTAAACCATAACAGAGAGATATTGGGAATGGGAATAGAGAGAAAGGGTATGCATAAACAAAACAAATATCCTACAAGAGGAACATCAAAATTAGTCAAATACATACAAACTGGATTGACATCACCAACTAAATCACCTATTAGATTGGAAAACGTGTGGTTCAATATTATATATCGATGACCTCTTCCTATCACTCGTTCAATATGAGACACCAAAGGTGCGTGGCCTCGCCCCTATAGTTGATTAGGAAGTGTTAGGCTTAGCTAGCCAAGCTGACCTGCAAGTACACCTGTACATTTAGATC
>NW_003551574.1:0-2379 GCF_000090795.2 Amphimedon queenslandica | reverse complement strand
AAAAACACAACCTTGCCAGGCTATCTATAATGAAAGCAAAGATTCAAATTCAACATGAATATCATAAATATGTATGCATATCTATATAAGGATAGTCATAGTAAAAAACTACAAGAAGAAGAGCTGTTAAGATGGAAAACAAGACAATGTCAACAAGTTTTCAAAGTGAAGCTGAGGATTTTATGCTAACACAAAACACATCCTATGAACCAGTAGTAAAGACCGATACTAGTACTGAAGAAGCAATGTACTCAGATCTTCATGACTACTCAGGTATATACCATACAAGTAATTTATTATTAAAACTAATGTATGATATATTCATTAGATTATCAGCTACCAAAAGCTAATGTTAAGGATACCAAACCTCCTCAACAACCAGTGCAGTATACTGTAGGAAAGAAGTCATTTGCTGCAATAATAATTCTACTGGTGATCATAATATTCCTATTGGTAGCTATACTTGTACTTAACTTAATATCAAAAGATACCTTCATGAGTATATGTACAAGTGATACAAGCAGTAATAGTGCTGGCCTCACTAATAGTGGTAACACTGCTATTAATTGTAACCTGTCACTGATACAGAAAAATGTGGAGGATATAAAGGAAAATTGTGCTAATAAAAATAGCTCATTACTCCTCCAGAGTAATATGGAACATATCATGGAGCAGATTAATGATCACAATGTTAAAAGTAACCTCTGACTGATACAGGATACAATTAACCAAAACTCACTCCTTCTTCAAAATACAATGGACAACAACTCATTAGTTCTGCAGAACAAAATAAATGACTTAATGGAATGGTGTGCTACTAAAAATAGCTCGTTACTCCTATAGAGTAATGTGGAACATATCATGGAACAGGTTAATGAGTACAGTAACCTCTCACTGATACAGGATACAATGAATAGCATAGTTCAACAGATTATGGTACATGCTAATAATACCAACAGGTCTACAGATGAACTACTTCAATTACTGAACACTAGTCTTATTAAAGATATCAGTATACCAACTGCTGCTGCTGTTAATGATGTACTACTAATAGTCAATGAACTACTAGTGATACAGCAGAATCGATCCTCTTTGTTTAATTCCATTCGACCTGTTTCTTGTAAAAAAATTAAAACAGTTCAGCCAAGCAGTCCTTCTGGTTACTATCATGTTAACAGTCGCAATATATACTGCAATATGGGAGAGCTGTGTGGACAAGATGGAGGATGGACAAGAATAGCTTATCTTGATATGAATGATAGTTCCCAGAATTGTCCTTCTGGACTTGAGGAATCGATGACTGGAGGCATTAAACTTTGTAGGAGAGAGGGTGATTCTGTTGGATGTAAGTCTAATGTATTCCAAACAAATGGTATCAGTTATAGTCAAATATGTGGTAAAGTGGTTGGATATCAAATGGGAACGACTAATGCTGTTCGCACTAACGTCAATGATATCAATGATGCTTATATTGATGGAGTTAGTATCACACGTGGGTCACCTCGTCAACATGTCTGGTCTTATATAGCTGGGTATAAATCAAATACCGATGAAAATTCTACCTGTCCTTGCAATACTGGAGCAACTGATACAGTTCCATCATTTGTAGGAGAGAACTACTATTGTGAGTCAGGTACAAACAGCAATCCTTCCCATGGTACAGTATACACTGGTGATCCATTGTGAGATGGGAATAACTGTCCTTCAAATGAAGCTCCTTGTTGTAATGGTACTGGTCTTCCATGGTTCTTCAGAGATTATGGTAATGCTACCATTACTGATTACATTGAACTGAGGGTGTGTCGGGATGAGGCATGGAGCAATGAAGATACTCCAGTTCAATTGTATGAGATTTATGTCAAGTAAAGGAACATATTAATAATTATAAGTAGTACATTGTCTTTGTTAGTAGTTAGTTTTATAGAACATTGTCATTAGTACAAACACAAAATAATAATTATTGTGCAAACAAACATTGTGAGATAATCTTGAGATATTACAATTTATAAAAACACAACCTTGCCAGGCTATCTATAATGAAAGCAAAGATTCAAATTCAACATGAATATCATAAATATGTATGCATATCTATATAAGGATAGTCATAGTAAAAAACTACAAGAAGAAGAGCTGTTAAGATGGAAAACAAGACAATGTCAACAAGTTTTCAAAGTGAAGCTGAGGATTTTATGCTAACACAAAACACATCCTATGAACCAGTAGTAAAGACCGATACTAGTACTGAAGAAGCAATGTACTCAGATCTTCATGACTACTCAGGTATATACCATACAAGTAATTTATTATTAAAACTAATGTATGATATATTCATTAGATTATCAGCTACCAAAAGCTAATGTTAAGGATACCAAACCTCCT
>NW_003551573.1:0-2381 GCF_000090795.2 Amphimedon queenslandica | reverse complement strand
ATTAAATCAAAAGGTAAAAAGTACCAACGAGTGGTGAGCCCCAGATCAGCCCCTCTTTGTAAATTTTTAAAATCAATTTATTTATTATAAGTGGATTTGTTTAATTATGTATGAGAATCCTGGGCCCTTAGTTAGCCAGATCATATCATTTTCTTTGTGTATAAAAAGGTAACGCTTTTATGATTTGACCTATTACAGGAGCTAATTATGGTTACATTACAAAGGGATCGATATAAAAGAGATTGTGAAAATAAGGATAAACAAATTCTAGAGTATCACGAAGCTCTGGCGGAAAAGGAAACAGAATCAATGTATCAATCTTCAGTAATCAAGGAGCTAGAGAAGCAATTAGCAGCTTATGTAAGATGTTTTCGATGCAAATCCATGCATTTTATAATGTAATCATATAGGCTGGTGATGGTGATAATAATCGTCCATCAGATCAAGGCACTAAAGTCAGAGAGCTTGAGGATAAAGTTACCAGACTTGATGATCATATTGCTAAAGTAGAAGATGACAAAAGGATACTAAAGAAAGCCCAAGAAACTCTTCAAAATGATTTGAGGGTAGCTGAAGTGCAATTACAAGTAAGCTTTATTATTGGAAATAACTTGTTCATTATTTTTTGTATTTTTCTTGTTAGGATAAAGATAAAACTATTCAAAATTTGACAGCAGACCTTGAATATTACAAAGTAGTTAATCTAACGTGTGTGTCATCATTATAACCACTATACTAATAAAGGCACTAAACAAAGAATCAGAAAAATTGAAAGATTTATTAAAGCACCTTGAAGAAGTAATTATTATGTTAGCTTGTTATGATTTTACTTTTTACTTCTAGGAAATGATTAACACAAAAAAAGCTATTGACGAATTAAGTGGTGAACTGAGTAATAAAGTGGTAGAAATTGAAGATTTAAATGACTTGTTGGAAGAAAAGGAGCAAGAGATAATGAGGTTAACAGAAGAAAAAACCACAACAGCTCCTTTGGCACCAGAAGAAAAGAAACAGATCATAAGGCAATTAAAGGGACAAGTTGATGAGCTTGTAAAAAAAACCAAAACACAAGAAAGACAAATGAAAGAATTAGTTGAGAAAATACAATTAAAGGAAGCAGAGGTTTGTCATTATTGATAATTAGCTTTATTAGTAATTTTAATCATTATTAATTTTTAGTTGGCAATTTACCAACAAGACTTTGAATCTGAAAGGAATGACAGGCAAAGAATACATGATCAATATGAGGAACTGAAAACCAAAACTGAAGAAGCAAGAAAATTAAATAAAGAAGCAGTAGCCAACCTAGGGGAGGTATTACATTATGAGTGTAACAATTCAGTTATATGTACATGATAGGTAATAAAGACTCAAGATGAAGAGATACGAGTTCTGAAAACACAGCTTAATACTTACAGTCGTAAAAATGATCAGAATCAAGATGAAGAAATTCAAGTATTGACTGCTCAAGTCAATGCTTACAGTCGGGAGGTGGACAAGCAAAAAGGTCTCTTAACTCAGAGTCAAGAGAAACACAAAACTGAAGTATACACATACACTTTACATATTACTACATGTGTGAATCACTGTAATTTGGACCAAATGAAAATTATTTTGATAGAATCAGCTCAAACAACATGTACATGTATACGTATTAGAAAAAATTAAAAATAGAGAATTCTCTGCTAATCCAATACACCAAAGTCCACAGGAACTTTGACTAGATTTTGAGGCAACTCGAAAAATTTGTAAAAAAATTAATTTGATTGGAATCAGCTCAAATTTTCCACGCAACATAAAAAAAATGTTTATGTATCAGGAAAAATTATAAAAATGAAGAGCTTTCTTCAAGCCATTGTTGACAAAATACCCTGTGTACAATAACAAGGAGCATTGTTTATTACGTTTCATATTTACATTATTATCCTATCTGTATCATGTACTTATACATGTATTAATATAGGTCAGTGAGTTAAATGAGAGACTTGCTAATGAAATACAGTCCAAGCTAGAATTGGTAATGTAATGACACCTATGTGTATTTTTGCAACTATAGTAACTGTAGTCTGTAACTATGTTTTGTTTTGTAACTTTTCTAACTGTAGGCTAGTGAGCTGGCTAGGATGAGACAACAGTTAGATAATATATCTAAGACCAATGTGTGTGTCTGTGTCTGTGTGTGTGTGTCTGTGTCACTGTGTGCACTTAATGAACTCATTTACTGTAGGATAATGAGCTGGCTGGGTTGAGACAACAGTTAACTAATATATCAGCTAATTATGAACAATTACTGACAGCATATCATGAGGAACGAGCAAAAATTACTAGACTAGAGGATCAAAATGAAAAACTGAAGAAAGCTAATCAAGTAAGTAGCTTTA
>NW_003551572.1:0-2382 GCF_000090795.2 Amphimedon queenslandica | reverse complement strand
ATTTGAGTGAATCATAGTAGTCTGTATGTCTGGTTCCGGAGCTGTAGCCACAGCCAAACATTTAATCAAAAAGAAAATCATTTATTCAAAAAGCAGATATATAATAATAATAATGATATCGTAAAGTAGGTCATGTAGCGATATCAACATGTAAAACATCCAAGTCTCTATTTAAGTCTATTAAGAAACTAAAACAGTAAAGAATAAAGATTACTACAGACATAACAAGAACCATCTAAATCTAATAAAAAACAGCTGCTTTCAGCTAGGAACTATACTCATTGGATTGAGCCTAGTTTTCAGTTTCTTTTTCTGGAGCATCTTAAATCTCATCATTATCATTATACACTGGAATGCGTTGAGAATCAAAGCACATGTTTTTCATTGTATGGCTGCTTCTTTTTTCGCTTGTAAATTGTAACAATCAACAGAACAGCAATACAAGAAGTAGTTCCTATTATTATTATGACAACTAAAACAACAAAAATTATTATCACATAAGCATAGCATACTTAATATCAATCCAGTACTAACTGCCAAAGGTATGACAATACTGGATGGAGGATTTTCAACCTAATTAGTGCATCATGTCTAAGTGTAAATTGAAATGATCTTACTGCTCCAATGTTTGTTGGTAAAGTAGCTACAGTTACTAAAATACTTATTATGCTAACAACAATTTTTACTTGCCTTCACAAATTGTTTCATTAATAACTTCTCCAAATTCACACACCAATGCAAATCGACAAATAAGAATTTAATGATACAAACAAATATAATATTTTATTCTGGCATGTATGACTGTCATTGCTCAAATAATATCCATCTTTACAGGTACAATGGTGACACAATCATGACTGCATCTGTTATCAACCAATAAGCATTTGTTGATATTTGAACTCAAAAATATAGATGTAATCATTATAAGCATGAACACTGGAAGCTACCAAGGGTATTGTTGCAAATTTGTTCACAGCCTCCATTTTATCAGCACACTCATCAATATCTGTATTAATTGGTAAATAAATACCGGTAAGATAAATTTCAAAATTACCAGTGCAGCTTCTTCCATTGCTTGTAAACTGAAATCCTTCTCTACAGTCTACACTGACACTGATAGCTTCCCAATGTATTGATACAGTCCTGTCCACATCCACCATTATTAGTATCACACTCATTGATATCTATTATATAGAGTTTATATACAAATAAAATTACACAGTTATACTACTAGAGCAGTTCCGTCCATCAATATTCAAGTTATACTCAATACTGCAAGAGCAAACATATGAACCAGGAATATTAGTACAGCTGTGGCTACAGTTACTATTGTAATGAAAGCGCTCATTAATATCTAGTAGCTACAATAATATAATAGTATCAACTGTAGATTGTATACCTGTACAGTTGTGATCATTAGTATTGAGAGAGTATCCATTGGGACAGGAACAATAATAACTACCATCAGTATTATATGACATGTTTGCTCACATCCTCCATTATTATCAAGAGTATACTCATCAATATCAGTACAAGTGTGATTATCATTAGTGAGTTGATAACCATTATCACAAGTACATGTATAACTACCAATAGTGTTAGTACATAACTGAGAACAACCTAATGTTCCTTCACTGCACTCATCAATATCTGAAACATAACGAGACCATAAAATTATGATGATGATTGGTCACTTTATACCTGTACAAAACTTTCTATTATGCTATCTATATCCATCACGGCAAGAGCAATTGAAGAAAGGTACTTGATTAGTACATACTTGATTAAACCACCATTGTTTGTAGCACATTCATTAATATCTGATAGTAATGAGAGCGTCTTATCAATAGGAATATTATAACCTTACCAATCTGACATTAAGTAGTATCCATCAGTGCAAGAACATTCAAAACTTCCAATAGTGTTAGTACAGTTTTGATCACACCCTCCATTATTGTTAGCAATACACTCATCAATATCTTATAAATGAGAAATAAAAATTGTACCAAAATTATTAGTATTGATATACCTGTACAGTTTATTCCATTGTTATTAGTCTCATATCCTTCTCTACACTGACACTGATAGCTTCCTATTGTATTAATACAGTCCTGTTCACACATTAATTTATATAATAGTCCTACATGTACCTGAACAACTATGTTGATCTGAAGCTAAACTGTAGCCATAAAAACAACTACAACTAGCTCCATAGCCATTGAAACTGTTAGTGCAAATTTGTGCACACCCACCATAATTATTTGAGCATGCATAATCACCAGTGCCTACAAAATCAGGACTGAATAGTGTATTTATCAATCTATGGACTTACTATTGACAATTTTATAAATATTTATTCCAGCACTATATGCATAGCCATGA
>NW_003551571.1:0-2382 GCF_000090795.2 Amphimedon queenslandica | reverse complement strand
GCAGCAGGAACCAGCTCTTCGTCCCAAACCCTCTACCTCTGGAAGTACCATGCTCGTCCCCAGAAGTGAATTCCCCCATAGAAAATTCCCCAGTACCATCTGCAAAGCGATATCCCTCTAGAGTTCGGCGGCCTCCTGAGTGCCACTGGTTTGTACAGGACTTCTAAGGACAGATCTCTCTTAGTGGAGAGGAGTGTAATGTATTAAGATTGTATGATATGTGTGTTTATTATTATTGTAATGTATAGGTGTTGATTAGTAGGTGTGTTTGTTTGCATTCTTTTGTATGAAATTCTACTTCCTGTCTGTCCTTATTTAAAACTCTGATTTGTGTTTTGAAAAGATAGATTTTGTGCATAGTAAAGAATTAAGTGGTGTAGTCTGCTCGAGTCTTGGATATATTACACTGGTAATGGTTGGACCAGAAAGAGATAGCTGGCATTTTACTGGCGTCATTAGTAGTGTAGAGGAGAGAGAGACAGTTGAGGGTTCGGAGTTCAGACAAGGTAGTACATGAGTTTGGCTATTCAGTTCTTAATAATTATATGTCTTTATTGCAAGTCAGACATCATAACTGTAGTCTTCAGAGAGCTAAAAGCTATTTTTGGATGCTCAAATTGCAAGCCATTAAAACCAATGACTGGATCTCATAAAAATGCTTAGACTTGGACAAAAGACATGGTCTATTCTTGTTTCCAGGACAATGTCAAAGTATCAGGAACAGCAGAAGGAATGCAGCTAGCTAGGTTGAATATCGGTTTGCAATATGTCAATTTTTTGGTGGATGGAGATTCTAGACATGTCTGTGGTAGGTATACTCTTTTACAGGCAGCAGATAACAGAAAGGAATTGCTTGAAATTAATGGTCAGCTTGATGTGATATGTTTAATGGACATAGTGAAGCAAGCTAAACTGTATGTGAAGCCTTTTCAAAATGTGACAATCTGTCCAGAAGAACATAGCATCATCATGTAAATCGTAGTTGTATTTATCATATTTTGAGTCTGTAAGCATTAAGTTTGCAATTTGCATGTCTTACTCATATAAATCGTTCTCTTGATGTTGCAGATACAAACAATAACTACATCAAAATCTAAATTATCCAGATCTACACCACCAAACTTAGATGTTGAAGCCACAATGGCAATGGAACTTAAAAAAAAGGATCAAGGGGAAATAAAACAGAAGAAGGCTCTCAAGACCCATGATGGCAAAAAGACCCATGCCTACACACAAAAGCTCTCTCAGCACTAAGGACTGTTCAATGCCAGGCTAAACAGAGAGTCAACTTCAGCCCTTACGAGAAAGGAACTACCAAACCATTGTCCATCAGATTCTTTTGTCTTTCAAAGTGTAATTCTACTTGTATAAAGGGAAGAGCAGTGGAGTGATCAATCAAAATTACCAAAATCAACAGAAGTGGAGAGTTTCTGAATAGAATTCCTGGGGCAACCTGGGACACACTTTGCCCATGATCTGAGTAAAATAATGTTTGAAGAGCACTGTAATGAGACCATTATACCAGAGGACCAACATGATTAAGCAAGCTAAGTCATGGAAAGCTTCAGGAAGAGACATGTTGTGCACATTTTTAGACTACTCAGGAGATTGCCGTATGAACATTACACCAAGTCAACACCTGTTTTACAGTGGTTTGTGACTGGCAGGACGACTGTTCTAATCCCAAAGGAAGGTTGTGAGGGTACACCAGATCAGTTTCAGCTCATTACCAATCTGAAAAATGCCTATAAGCTGTACACTGAGGTTGTCTACAATGGAAAGGATGTCAACAATGCCTATTATGCCATTCTAGTACATGGGATGGTTTCTGAACAAGCAAAGTGCCATAAGAACCATTTCTCTATTGCATGGGTTGACTATCAGAAGCCTTTGACCGGGTGCCATTCAGCTGGATAGAGATGTACCCCAAAGCAAATATACATAAATTACTCTCTCTTCATGCTATAGGGAACATTCAAAATCTTTACCAAGGGATAAATGAGGATGACTCTTGGAAGATTTTTATAGAATGGTTGGACGGGGTAGTATCAAAGTATGCTGGACCAGCAGTAGCAGTGCAAACTCTTGACGATAAGACAGTCACTTGCCTGATGTTTTCAAAGGAGCTGAAATCCCATCTATTTGGAATTGTAGATAGTCATATCAGAAGATGGCACACCTTCTTGCTCGCATGAGATACATGTAGCACATTTAATGACTCCTTACTTGCATACACATTAGCAAAAGTACATTCTATGCCTCTCACTCTCCTTTCAATTGCTCTAACAACTTCCGATGTGACAGGTTCCAAGAGAGAAGCAAAACTACTGTAGAAGATCCATTCAAAGTGTCTTTTTTCTTCAATAGTAAACACAAGAAATG
>NW_003551570.1:0-2383 GCF_000090795.2 Amphimedon queenslandica | reverse complement strand
ACAGTATTGATTAAAATGGCTTATTCTCACTAACATAAGTACTCTCAGAATACCTTCACGATCATAGTAATAAGACAGCATCATCATCCCAACCAGGAGAAACACTGTCTGCAAATTATCTTGATGTCCTTGAATTGCATACACATCATTTTGAGAAACAATTTGAAACAATATGGATGCACTATAATGTGGTTATGCAATGTCATTAATCATCATGTGTAGATACATCTATGTAATCACATACAATTCCTTTCTCAATAGAATAATTATAGGGAACAATTTGCTGATTGTACAGCTGATGGTTAGTGCAAGTACATGTACACAAAACATGCATGAAAGAGTCACTAAAATAAAAGTGTAGTCATGCAATTACATAAAGGAGAACCTTCAATGAATTCTTGACATTCAGAATTATGGCTCTGTTAAGTATTATTGTCGTTGTTATTGTTAGATGATGATGTGATGGGTGTGAGCGTTAAGGACGAGATCAAGAGACTCAGTTCCAAGTGTGGAATGAGAATGCAGCCTCTGTCAGATCATCAACACTCAACAGTAAGTCTAAATGTTAGCATTGAAATACTACAGCCTGAGATGTTTGTTGTTAAACAAATTTTCTCCCAAAGTGCTGTCTGTTATAATTATAAGGCTCTATTTTATTATTTTAATCTATAGCATTGCATGCATGCATAGATAATGTATTAATTTCTCTTATAAAAATGATAATGTGCTGTCACTACTATGTACATGTGTGTAGGTGATGGATAGAGTTAGAAAGCTCTTACCAGGAGTAGAGATAAGAGATTTTTATACCTGTAAGTACAACAACTGTTAAAAGCAATAATGTCCCACCCCTTCTCCTCTAGCCGTTAAAGAGAGGTTAGTAGATGTCTCCCACCAGCCCCACTCCTATCAACAGTCGTTTGGCAGGTCACAGCGGCCACATCTACCACTCTCCGGCATTTCACCTTTCCAATATTTCCCTCGTGCAGCTGCAACTTCTGATGCCCCACCTCTTATCATTAGACCCCCTCACTCTTAACTTCTCACTGGTTGATTGTAGAGAGTAGAGACTTCAGAAAACAGCTATACTTGTCTTTGTGTGTCTTTTTGCTTCCCTGCACTGAATTTTTTTAACCTCTGGGAGTGTTGTGAATCTCTTTTTTGTCTATTAGAAAGGAACTACTTCTACCATGCTTGTTTTGAATTGACCAATCAGATTGCATTATATGAGGTGTCTAAATCACTTATAATACCCCGGGAAAATATTTAGAAACCTCCGGGAAATTATTTAGATACCTCTGCCAAAGTTTGGGAAATTTTAATAATGAATAAATTGACAATTATATTATTAGCATTGTTATTTTTGAATAATATTGTTACATAATATTGTTGTTTTAAAACATAGAAATAAATGTTGTTCTTCCTGTGGTTTTATGAATAATAATTAATTAATGTTGTGGGTGCCGGGTGGGCATGATCATACTATCATAGAATAAACTAAAGTAAAAATGTCAAACAAGAAGCCGAGTCAACTAAAAAGGCCTCCATCATTCCCGGGCACCCATGGTTCTACAAAGCAGAGAAAAATTTCCCCAGAAAATGAAGAAGAAAAGGATTTGAGAGTCTTATTGGACCGAAGGAAAGAGCTTGATCTGAGAGAATCGCTGACTCAACCGATGACACGACAGGGAGCACGACAACTTCCAGGTGGAGGAATAAGAGGATACGACAAAACTCACAAAACGGTCACAAATGATGCTTCAGTGTGCACTCCAGGACCTAGATATACCAGTAATCGGCCTGGGAGGAAAAGGAAACGGGCACCATTCAATCCATATTCAGAAGAAAGCGAAATTACTACTACTAAACGACAACAACTTGATACAGGCTCCTCACTTCAGTATTATGAAAAGACAACAGCTCTTTCTTCAAGCACACCGCAATTTTCTTCTATAAAAGCATCAAGCAATAGTTTAAAAGATCGTCACCTGTCATCGGTACCAAGTTGGTGTGATACAATGGCAAAATACTTAAAGCTGTCGGCAAAGGATGCAGTTTCATGTGAGTCAGTATTGAATGACATACACAATTGCTTCGTTAATTTAATTCATAATATTAATGCTCATGGTATCAATAACAAAGAGGGTATAATTTTAAAAGCTATTAAAATGCTATCAATTATTTGTCAAAATTTGACTAGCGATGATATGATGGCGAGAGACCATGCGGAAGGTGCTCTAAACAGCAAATTTATGATTTTTGATGATCTTTTTCTGTCATTTTGGGCTGTAGTTGGAGCATTTACACGTTCTCTTCCTTATTGTAAAGCTATTTCCAAATTTGATTTTATTTCTTCACTGCAACAAGTTCTAATGGCACTCCT
>NW_003551569.1:0-2383 GCF_000090795.2 Amphimedon queenslandica | reverse complement strand
ATGACCAAAGTGCATGACGATAGAAAAATCATACATCATTACTATACAGTAGTATTGAGTGAAGTTGGAGCAGATTAATTAATCATTAATATCCACGTAACATATACTACAGTCTAAGATTGATTTCACCAGTGCATGACCAATCTACTTTCAGATATTTAATGGGAATAAGGCTTATAGAGGTTCTCTTTCCCTCTATTAATTCCTAAAAGTCTTTATTTATTTACCTTTTTTGCTGTTAGAAATGATTTGCTTGGCAGATGAAAGGAACATAATGGCTCATGATAAATCTTTTTGGTGCCAAATGTATTATTATTATTACTATTACTATTATTATTATTATTATTCCCTTTTGATCTTAATGCATCAAATCAAATGTGGAACTATAAATGGTAGTAAAGAAATTATACAATTTTTGTACAATTCTGCTTAAAATTTGTGAGGACTTCAAATTTGTGTAATCAATTTTTTTATATCTAGGATTTAGTTTTCCTACAATTTAACTGTTGGATAAATATATGAATTGATCTGAACTGCATTGACAAGTTTTTTTAATTTTCCAAAAATGTAGCGTTCACAATAATCACTGAGTTATTTGTAGCTATTATAATTTTGTCTTGTTCTACCTTACTTTGATTATACAAATAAGTACACATACAAATTTAATTTTTCTTGTAATGCAAATATTCTTCAAAAGCTACATGGAAGAAAAGGTGTTTAAAGATAAATTATATATAGATTTATTAGCACCATATAAGAAAATGGAATAAAATAAGTAAAATGTTACGATATATTTAATATAGACATCAAACAAGGAAATCATGTATTACTTAGAATGACGCTAGCAAAATATTTTATTAAAAAAAATTGTTTTATTATTATTTTCACAAATGAATATTTAATTTCTTATTCATTGTAATGAATATTAATTTGGTCCTGTGGTTTAGTCATTTTTCAGTTAAATAAAATCAATTCCAATACTGACAGTCTGACATGCCTATGACAACTTCAAACTTGGAATTAAGAAGGATACTTATTAGAAGGTTGGTTAGATTGATGATTATTCTAACCATGCTATTTCTGCTGTGGTTTACTAGACACTGCATATGCCTGTGCATATGTTGTATGCAACTAAAATGTCCTCCACCACCTCCTCCTCCCCTCCCCCTCCCCCTTCTCATGCAACTGCTGTGAGAGCACTACCAGTATCTGCCTGATGGTTGAGAATCTCAACCATCAGGCAGATACTGGTAGTGCTCACTTGAGAACTTGTCATTTAACAATCATATTTATTGATCAACTGAAAAGTGAGTTGCATTGAATATCAATTTGTTTATTTGTATGTTTCGTGTTTAGATATAATCCTTAAAATTAAATGTATATACATAATCTATAACCATGACTGATCATTTATATATATTATTCAAAATTTATGTAAAATATAATTGAAATAAAATCCTGGATTGGTGGTAATCATTTAACTTTACCTAAAAAAATAAAATATGTGACCATAATTGACAAAAGGTACCTTATGACAGATAGGAGAATTGGTCTTTATAGCCTAAAAAATCCAACTACCTGAGCTCCATTTATGATAAAACTACTCCAGAGGATGCAAAAAGTTACTATGTAGCTTATAGAAACAATTTTTGACTAACAGAGCACTCACAGGTTGATATTTTTCATTATAAAGATGAATTTTAAAATCCGCCATAAGGTACCTTTTGTCAATTATGGTCACATATATTTTTAACGACATTACTGCAATTAGATATACATACATGCATGTTTTGTTATTTAAACTTACATATGTGAGACATACGTTATCCAAATTCTTAATGAGACTTGCGACTTTGTCCAGTTTTCCATCATGTCATCCAAAAAATGGCACTACTCTCTATTAACTTCTTTCAAACATTTGGAACTTCTTTGTCATCTTGTCATCAATGTGTGCTCCTTCTACTTTTACTTTCTTACAGTCTTACTACCACTCAGTGATGGATCTAAGGGGGATCGCTGTCTTTATGACTAGTGAAAAGTTCATGTGTATGAGTGGAATGCATTATTATTACTATTATTATGACAACAACAACAATATACTGGCCCTAATGATAATAATGGTGTTGAGACTAAAGACATATATAATCGATGTAACAACATATAATGAATCATACATGATATGTACTTGTTACTTCTCAGTTGTCATCTCTTATTGGTCTTTGTTAAATTTGTGCTTCTCCAGGTGTTCTTGTGAAGTTGTGATGCAGGCTCCACATCCCAACCCAAGGCCCTGCCTTCACATAGCCCAGTAACCTCCCACTATACCCTAATTTTGTGAAAGGGAGTGGATTATTAAAAGTAATTTTAGATAATGAGATGGTGG
>NW_003551568.1:0-2383 GCF_000090795.2 Amphimedon queenslandica | reverse complement strand
TGTGGTCTAATGGGTCCCTTTTATATCAACAGTATGACTTGGTACTTTATTGTCCATTAAGGAATAGCAAGATAGCTACAGCTACTACATTAGCTGACCTGTTTGAGTACAGACGTTATGAAGTTCCTATGGTAGTTGAATGGCTTGAAAAGAGAAATGGAAAAGGATTGCTAATAATCTTTGATGGTTGGGATGAACTAAGTGACCAGCTCAGACAGTCTTCAATAGCTGCTAGTATTATTCATAGAAAGGACTTGGACCAATGTTCAGTGATTGTTACCTCTCGTAGCTATGCCTCCTCTTCACTTTTAAAAATTGATACTCTCAGTAAACATGTTCAAGTCATTGGATTTTCTAAGGAAGATATTTCAGCAGTAATCATACAAACAATTCAAAAAGATCCTCAACTAGCACAAGAACTTATTGACAGAAACATGAAAAACTATGAGAAGCTCAATTTCACAAATTTTCATAGTCAAAGAAATGAGGACTCAAAACTAGCAATGAAACTCATTAATGATCTTAAAGTGCGAGAAGATGTTCAATCTTTGTGTTATATACCACTTGTCTGTTCCATGGTCATATTAGTTTATTGCAAGGATGGAGGGCACTTACCAACAACACTCACTCAGTTGTATGAGAATTTTATCCTACAAACTATCAGAAGACATGTGGAGATAAAACAAAGACATTACATTAACCCACGCACTATAGGTAGTCTTTCCTCATTACCATCACAAATAGTTAAACCTTTTCAAGAATTGTGTCAAATTGCTTATACTAACCTGGCTAGTACAAGAATGACATTCTCTTCGCATCAACTTCAGTCACTGAGTGAGGCAGTTAAGGAAGACTATCTTGGATTGATGACAACATTCATAGACTATGATGAGGAGAAGTATCAGTTCCTTCACTTGAGTATACAGGAATTTCTAGCTGCATGGTGGATAGCTAAGCATGAGAAGAAGACAGAGGAAGTGTTTAAGAATCACTTTGATGATGATCACTTTCGAATGTGTCTGAGGTTTGTGGCAGGTCTAACTCACCTTGAACACGAGAGCTATCAGCAGTTTTTTGTTAAGCAACAAGTTAACTTACAGTGTAGTACAGAACAATCTGTGTTGCTTGGTTTTGAGGCTTACTATTATTCCTGGTTTCATCAATATCAAAATAAGTTTTCTGCTTTCCGTCATGAACGATCTGATAATTCTGACAATTTTCCTATTCTTCTTCTTCAACTCCTGTATGAATCACAGAATACAACATTATGTCAAATATTAGCACAATCAATTAATGACCAATCACTGTGCCTGGTGTTGTATGAATGGTTATCATTGTTTGACTGGTTATGTCTCAATTATTTTATAAACAATTCCAACACAGCTTGGAACAACTTGCACCTGGGGGATGTCTCTAATGAGAAATTATCAGTCTTTACTGCTGGTCTAATCAACAATTCACGACAAACCCAAAGTAACAAAGTAAAATGCAGCATTCAAGAGTTTTATTGTAACATTTCATTTCAGCTAATGCCACAGGTCCTCAGACTTTTACAGTTAAATAGTCTTCGTTATGTCATTAATATTCCCATAGCCATGAATATGGTTAATTCTGTGTACACAATAATGCATAATCGTGCCCTTGGGAATACTGGAGCAGCACCTAAAGGCATTCATTTCAACATGTGCAATGAAATTGAGAAAAGTATCAGTATGAATACAACAGTACAAAAACTGTTTATTATGACTCAGCTTGGAGGTAACTGTGATTCCCATATATTAAGTAGTATTATAAAGGGAGTAACAAAAAACAGAGCAATAATATTACTATCACTGAAAATTGATCTATTTTCTCCTTTTCAAGATCCTTTACCTAATGGAGTAATAGAGCAGCTACTAAAGGAAAACAATACCTTAAAAACTCTAGTACTGGACTTTGCAAATGAATTTATACCATCATCACTGAATATAGTAGAGGTAAACACACCACTGACTGCTCTAGAGATAGGAGAGAACAGTGGTGAACTGATGACATCACTCCTTCCACATATCAAAGGATTACACTGCCTGGTACTACATAAACCATACCCACCACATCTTCTTTTTCTCTCTCATCCCAGTCTACATACACTTACTTTACCATTATACACAGCTAAGAGTGTTACTGAACTATTTACAATTCTACAGACCAATACTACACTTGAAGTTCTGAGTGTGAAGATAAAGAAGGAGAGAATATATACCAGCAGAATAGGCACCAGTCTACAAGAGATGCTAAAACAAAACCGAACACTGAAATACCTTGAGATTAACAATGATCTAGATAGGTGCATTCCCAGTTCATTCTTGTCCTTCCTAACAAATGGTCTCAGAAACAACACCAG
>NW_003551567.1:0-2384 GCF_000090795.2 Amphimedon queenslandica | reverse complement strand
TATGAGAAGGAATTCATCCTCCAAACTGATGCATCTGAGAGAGGAGTTGGTGCTGTGCTGAGTCAGACTGATGATGAAGGTGAAGACCATCCTATTGGCTATTTTAGTAGAAAACTCCTACCACGTGAGGAGAAGTATTCTACTATTGAGAAGGAGTGCTTGGCCATCAAACTCGATGTCCAAGCCTTTAGAGTATATCTACTGGGCAAGCCGTTCACAATACAGACTGATCACAGGGCATTGGAATGGTTGGACAGAGTAAAGGAGAATAATGCTAGACTCACTCGATGGAGCTTGCTCATGCAGCCATACCAGTATCAAACACAGTATCGCCCAGGAAAAATCAATGGTAATGCCGATGCGTTATCTCGAAGCTTTCCCAATGCTACAAATGACCATTTGTAGCCGGAAAAGGGGGAAGAGATGTGATGGATTAAAAACTATTGATTATTATTCTTTATTATATAGGTATGTGTTACTACTTATTGGTTGTATATGTGTATCATTATCATTTGAATTATTAGTTGTATGTGTATTATTGATTATTAGTGGTGTATATGTATTGTGGTTTGACCTTAGACTAATTTGTGCAACTGTGGTTTATGTGAGGGATGACAGCTTGGGCTTGCTCAGGCTTGCCCAGGTTGCCATCTAACTAGGAACTCTCTATGTCATGTGGTTGTCATGTGTGTGTCATATGTATAACTAGTTTTAACTTGTTTGTGTCACATGATTTTGAAATGATATAAAAGTACCCGACCATTTCTGGTGGGGAAGTTGGTTTTATGACCTTAAGGATATTCTGGTAGTTGGCGTAAGCCTGGGTGGCATAGTTGGATCCCTTACATAGTATTAGAACAATCAGTGGGTAGACAACACTTGTACCAGCCTTCTTCATCTGCTGATAGTACCCCAGCAAGATAAAGATTGATAGTAGCATCAGGTGAAGTGACATTGGTACAATGAAAAGGATCACTGGCACTATTACTGTTACAGTCAACAGGATCATCAGGATCAGCAACTCTAACCCACTGACCAGTAGTTAGACTAGTACCAGGTAACACACATGATAAAGCGTCATTAGCTGACTTGACTCTACTATCCCAAAAATATGATCCATTAGGATAACAGTTTCCATTATGCTTGTATGCTAAATGGATGCCTATGAAATCAATAAATAATTATTTTGTAATAATTCAATAACTTGTACCTTTTTGCTGACAATGAGTGAAAGCACTGATTGTACTACTAGCAGGTCCCAGTAATTGTTGATAGGCTCTGACTGTGATGCTATAAGTTGTTTCTATATTCAGTCCATTCAGTGTGATTGTATTATTACTACTTCCCTCCACCTGTACTGTCTGCACAGTGTCTGTGTCACTAGTGACATTGACTACATATCCATCAACATCAGATGAAACAAGTGCAGTCCAACTGACAGTGATAGTGGTAGCTGTCTTGTTCACCTGAGTAAGAGAAGAGGGAGCAGTTGCTGGGGCTGGGATAATAAAGAATATTGTAATGCCTGTAAATATAAAAAAACTTACCAGTTATTGTAATGTATTTATTTCTCATGGCTTCACCAATATGTAAATAAAATTTATACACATGATCCCCATTGTTGTTTGATTGACTCAGTACTCCACTAGTAATATTCTCTCGATTCCAAGTAACATTTAGAGTATAATCATATGATCCAGTACTGCTGTGTGCTACTCCATTACCAATAGTACAACTGTATGCAGACTGTCCACTGCAGAGATCAGGAGTTATTTCAGTACTAGCACTACCAGACTCATAGTACCAAGTAACATCGTGTAATTGTTCTATTTCTGAATTACCAATTTTAATGGCATGTAGTGTGTATGTTTGAGGTAGAACTGTTATATCTGCAGGAAAATCAACTCTAATGTCTTCAATCTGAGCCCATACTACAGTAAATCACTAAAAATTGTCACACTGTACTAAAATACTTACTGAATATATTAGCAAAGATGGAGTTACTAGCATTAGAACAATCAGTGGGTAGACAACACTTGTACCAGCCTTCTTGAGCTACTGGTAGTTTATCATGAGCAAGATAAAGATTAATAGTAGCAGGTGAAGTGACATTAGGACAACGAAAAGGATCATTGTCACTATTACTGTCACAGTCAACAGGATCATCAGAATCAGCAACTCTAACCCACTGACCAGTAGTTAGACTAGTACCAGGTAACACACATGATATAGCTTCAGGATCTGCATTTTCAGAATTTGCATCAACTGTGATGTCCCAGAAATATGATCCATTGGGATAACAATTTCCATTATGCCTCAGGTAGATACCTATAAAACCTATACAGTTATTATTATACACATCCAGTGTCTTACCTGAAGAAGGT
>NW_003551566.1:0-2384 GCF_000090795.2 Amphimedon queenslandica | reverse complement strand
CTGATGCTGAAATATTAGAAGAAATAAATGTGTTAGATGAAGAATTTGAGGGCAATTTAAGTACCATGTTGGCTCCAATATGGGGCACAAATCAATATTGGTTCCACGTGAAAGGTGAAGTCAAAGCAATGATTGCTGAGTATGGCTCACCAACACTACTCCTAACATTAAGTTGTGCCAAATACGATTCAGCTGATATAGCACAATATTTAAGAAAAGTGAATAATGCACGACAATCATATAGTATTTCTAGACTATGTACTGAGGACCCTGATTCAGTATCACAACAATTTTTATACAAATTTAAGGATTTCTTTAACATAGTCATTCTCCAGAGAGGTGTTCCAGGCAAAGAAGAACAATATTATGTTAAAATAGAATATCAAATGCGTGGAGCACCTCATTATCACATCCTCCTATGGATTGAAAATGCTCCTGTGTCGGTATCGATCGTCCAGAAGAAGTCTGTTCTTTCATACAAGATAGAATTACCTGTCATATACCAGATAGTAATACGTCACCTGATTTAAATTATTAGGTAACAAAATACGAAATGCACAAGTGCAGCAAATACTGCAAGCAAAATATTAAAGTCGGCAAGACTTAGTTATCTAGATGCCGATTTGATTTTCCTAGACCTGTAAGAGATAGTATTTGCATCAATGATGTTGAAAATAGCTTGAAATCAGGCAATAAAATATATTATCTCAAGCGAAATGAAAAAGAAGTTCGAGTCAATGACTACAACCCTTTACTGTTCAAATTGTGGCATTCAAATTTGGACTTGCAATACATAGCAGAGAGGAGTCTTTCCTTACAAAGTATGTAACTGGATATGTCACTAAAGTAGAAAAGAGTCATGCACAGGACTTATGGAATGAAGTCAGCATCTGTGACAACAATATACAGCAGGCATTGGAAAAATGGCCAAAAATTAGTTCGAGCTAAAGAAGTAGGACTATATGAAGCTAGCGATCTTCTTGGTGAAAGTTTATACATAAAATCAATAACCATACAGTAAGTTAATGTGTACTTGCCTCATAAGGGGAGCAGAAAAATCAAAAACTATTCATATTTAACTAAAATGGATCGATCTTCTAAAGACATTTTTAGTCCTAGCATAATTGAAGACTTTTATCCAACAAGACCAAATAACATGGAAGATGTATCTCTTTATGAATTTGTTGCTAATTACAAAATTTGATATAATAGGAGATAATGGAGAAAGAGAATACAAACTTCGATCAAAGCCAGTTCTTCCAAACAATAGGAAATTTAATCCTATGCAAGAAGCGGAGAGAGATGATTTTTATTACTCGCTAATAATTTTATTTGTGCCTTTTAGAAATGAGAGCACACTCGTAATGGAAGGAGAACCAATGGAAGAAGCTTTTAGGCGTCACAGAGAAGCATCTATACGTGGCACTGAAAATCATTTCAACAAACTACAGAAATTATTAGAAGCTGAACATAATTCGAACAAAATAGTCGATGCAAGAAATATAGCCGGTTTTACTGAAAAAGAACTTCCTGATAACAAGGAAGATGATGAGCCTCAATTACTGGGTGAAATAATGGAAGCAGTAGCTGATATTGCTGACATGCACATAAATGTACCTAATTTAACATTAGAGCAAAGAGACGCAATGCTTAATGTAGATCAAAAAAGAATTTTTGATAAAATTAAGAGTTATCTTATAAGTCAAAAGAACGTGAAGACTTATTTGAGAATTAGTCTTCAAGACTACTTAGATTAGAAAATATCAAAACCGCTAAAAATGTTTATTAGTGGTGTAGGTGGTACTGGTAAATCATTTTTAATATAAGCCATAAAATGCCTACTGGATGACATATGGCATCCAAAAAGTGGTAAAATTATGAGTGCTATAGTAGCACCAACAGGTATAGCCGCATTTAATGTAGCTGGACTAACAATACATAGATTATTTCAGCTACCAATAGAGCATGAGGGAAAGACAGCTGGATATTGGGCTTTGAATAAAGAAGCTCAGAAAAGGATAAAATGACACGCGAAAATTTAAAAATTATAATAGTAGATGAGGTATTTATGGTATCCAAACTAAATCGAACATACTTACACATGCGCTTAGAAGATATATTTGGAACTGATGAATGCTTTGGATCTAAGAATATTTTATTTGTTGGTGACCACTTACAATTACCACCAGTTAATGGTTGACCAGTATTTAAAAAAATTAGCAACAAATTAGTAAAAACTAGACTTGGAGCAGCAAATGCATTTAAGATTAGGAAAGAAACAGTTGAATATGATGAACTAACAATTAATGGGTGACAAAAAGGAGACGAAACTTTTTTTAAGATGCTTGATTTTGTGAGGCATGGCTGTCTGACTGATGAAACTA
>NW_003551565.1:0-2384 GCF_000090795.2 Amphimedon queenslandica | reverse complement strand
TGTTTTTGTGTAGTATATGGAGATGATACAGACTGGGTATCGTCTGCCTCCTCCTCCTGGTTGCCCCAGAGGAATATATCAATTGATGATACACTGCTGGTATGTGTGAGTGGGTGTGTGTTAATTTGTTATGTGTGTGTGTAAGTAGAAAATAAGAATATTGAAGGATTTAATGTGATTTATTTTATTTTGTATCTTTTTTGCTTTTACACTCTTTGTTTTTCTTTTTTTATTTTCAGGAACCCTGACAGTAATCACAGGCCAACATTTAAGGATATTCTTGATACATTGGCAGAGGACCCAGAGGGTCTCCTTCATTGGAGTGATGAGAATAAAGCAGTTCATGAGTCTTCCTCTGTCCTTGGATCAGATTTAGAGGCAGGTCAAGACTTGTATCCTGAACTTCAACAAATATTTGTTAAATCTAAAATGAAAATATAAAAAGCTACCAATCTTCTTGTCTCTTTCCCATCTCTGTCATTATTCACTCTTTCTCATACCAATAATGTATAATCTGATGATTGTTGTATTTTTATGTGTATATGCTTTTTGTGGCTTTGCTTTAATGCCCATTTCATTTTAATTTTTAATGTAGATTTTTATATTATGAAATTTGCTATAAAAATAGATAGTAGATCTATTATTCAATTTATTAAAGTTGATGATGGCTGTGTGATTCTACATAGTTTATTATGTAAACAGAATCTTGTCTAAACTGTTATATTGTATTACTACTACTACGTGCTTATAATAGTTGACCAATAAGGAAGAAGCCAGGGCAGTGTAAAGATGCTATGTGGGTTGATATTGCTGTTTCTTCTCTCTCTGTCAAAAGGTATTAGATAGATTTAGTTTTCTAGTCAATGTTTGGTGCTTCTGGCTAGGCGCTGAGCAATGTACAGAAAGGTTTATGGAGCTACCACTACTGACATACAGAGCACAGAGAATAGGAACAAGCCCATCTCAAACCTTTGTGGGTAACAATAGACTTAGAGTCCTTCAAGAGTATCAGTTCAATTGTTCATTTACTAATATAACCAGTCTTATATTGGGTATTAATATAAGGGAAGCTACTGGCAGTCGTAATCTCTATCCCAGTGTCCAGGTCTTTAGACCTAATGGTAGTCTAGTGACTGGTAGTGAGAGAACTATTTATTATTCTACCTCTAATGTCAGTACTAGTGGAGTGTTTGAATATCCACTCAATCCTCCTATACCAATAATGAGTGGAGACCTGTTAGCTGTATCACAACCGCTTCGAGGAAACAGTGTTGTTAGAGTCTACTATATCAGTGGTATAACAGCAAATAGTCAAGAGTTTAACTATGACGATACAAATGTTGACTTAACTACAAATCCAATCACAAATCAGTTGATATTAGTATATCCAGTAACAGGTAAGACACACTCACTGTATCATTGAATTATTTTACTATCATTAGATGGATACTGTGTTAATAGTGCCAATTCAATCACTCCTTCAGTTATTAAACAGAAAGCACTTGAAGTACTTAGATCACAAGTTTTCTTTGGCCAACACCAGTTCATTTATCCATGGATTGTATTCTCATGTAATGGATCAGTTACTAAATGGATTTTTGGGGCTAACAATAATGGAAGCACTGCTATTCAATCTGAGCTCCAAATATGGCGTCAACTGAGTCCCAATAATTACAATAAAACAGGATCTAGTTTAGTTAATGCTAATACAATGATTGGTACTAATCTCTATGAGTTTATTCCTCAGACTCCACTGCAGTTCCAGGAAGGAGACATATTTGGTGTTTATAGTGATAGAACTGATGGAGAGAGATTAGTTCTATATGAACAGAGATTCAATGGACCAACTAATCTTCGAGTTGATCCTGGTCAAAACTCTCCTCCATCAACAATATCTCAATCACTTGCAGTAGCCAACAATGACTTTCCATTAGTCACTGTGAAGATAAGTAAGCCTTTAAAATTTTTATTTAAAATTATTTGTATTATAAGGTGTTAGCACTGAGTCTGTCCCTGATGCTACCTCATCTGTGGAGAATAGTCCAGTAATTTCTATTACTTCAGTAAGTTATGAGTTAGCTATTTTCTTCACAGTCTTTATTTACTTTCAGTTTCCAAGTATTATGAGTTCTCCACCTTCTACTGAATCCTTTCATTCGACATCTTTCTACTTACAAGTCTCTCGATCAACGAGACATGTTGCCATTTTGTCATCTCAAGTAATAGTGAATTCATCAGAAAACCTAACACCTACAAACACTCAAACTAATAATGCCATTACTAGTACCACTAGTACTATTATTGCCATTTTGTCATCTCAAGTAATAGCGAATTCATCAGAAAACCCAAGACCTACAAACACTCAAACTAATAATGCCATTACT
>NW_003551564.1:0-2384 GCF_000090795.2 Amphimedon queenslandica | reverse complement strand
TAATTGATTATTAAGGTTTCCTCTTGAGGATATTTGTCCCAGAGAAAAAGAAAAGTATCAGCTTTATGCTGTTATTAACCATAATGGCTCACTGCAATTTGGACACTGTGCGTACATAAGATATATATGTGCAGGGCCGTAGCCAGGAACTTAAAACAGGAGGTTCGAAATTGCTGCGCGCGAAGCGCGCAGCGAAAATTTTGACAAAAATGGGCGTGGTCGGTAGGCGTGGTCTTAATTTACGCATCTCAGCCATGTGCTGACTCAGCTAAAATGGCTATCTGTGCTTCTCGCTGTTGCCAAAATGCTAATCCTGCTTTTGCAGTGCTGTTCTTCATGACAGGAGCTAATCTAAAACTTTTTTGCAGCTACAACAGGGGGTTCGTCCGAACCCCCCGAACCCCCCCTGGCTACGGGCCTGATGTGTACTTTTTACTTGTGAGTATAATTATTTTCATTTTACAGATTATGCTTATGTGAAATGTCAAGACAAATGGTATGAATGCAACGATTCAATATGCTATGAAATATCTGTGGACAATGTTATTGTGAGAATATTGAAAATTACTTTTTCTATTAATTATTATTTATTATTATTTTAACATAGACTTCTTCGGCATATGTCCTGTTTTATGAACGTGTCAAGGTCAATGAAAGTGAAGCCTACCTAGTTTAGCCTAAATGGGAATTACTGCCAAATTGTGTTCGTATTTTATATCTTGAGAATAGTTTGATGTGACCTGATTATACTATAGTTATCATCATTTCCACTTTAAGCATTAATTACAGCTATTGGTATTGTAAAATCATTTTATGTGAATGAGTAAAATTGTGTATAAGCAGGTACTCAGTAAATGCATGCTAGTCGACTATTATGATGTAGATCTAGCTAAGAATTTATGCATGTGGGTTAGCTCAAAAATCAGTGACACATTAAGTCAGTTCACACCCATCTGTGTCTAATGGGGCCTTCGTGTGCAGCATAAGCAATAGTTGCTCTAGCACTTGTGGATCAGGTCAATGCAAAGCTGTGCATGCTCAAATAGATCTATTACCGGGTAAATGCTTTTAAAATAGTAGCTCTAGGGGGGCAAGTCTACAAAAATTTTAATTTCCCTACACACGTACACAGGGAGGGACCGATTAAGAATTTGTCAAGTTGGCAAAATGGACCATGACTGGTAGGCTGGGGAATGATATGCAGAGGCGTATTTAGGGGGGGGCTGAGGGGGCTTGAGCACCCCCCTCAGGGCTGGGCTCAGAAAAAATTACTGAACTCCTGGACTCTTGCATCACTACCAAGCCTTTTAACAAAGTTATCTAGCCCCCTTATCATGATTTCAGCAGTTTCCAGTGCTTTAAGGAGCAATCAGAAGTACCAGTAACATAGCAGTATGCTTGAAATAATCTTGGCCCCACCCGTAATTGACGAAAATGCAGGAAAAGGCCGTTTTACCGCCGTAAAAGTGGGTGTGGCCAAAATCGCGGCGCGCCCTCAGCACCTCCCTTCTCCAATTCCTAGATACGCCCCTGATATGTCTTGTGAAACTAGAGAGGCTCCAATTGCAAGTCAACGAACATCAATCAAAATCCCTTTCTTCCCCGAAGACACTATTAGATAATGAGGACAAAGTAAGAGAATTTTTATGAGAATATGATGTGTTTGTGTCTTGGTTTCTGTGAGGCTACCTAATTTTTTCCCTTCTTTCTCTCTCTACTCTTTTCTTCCTCTTTTCTCTCCTTCTCTCTCTAGTTCCTCTGATTGCTACACACAGATTCGTTTTCTTATTTATATCCAGCCCCCACTACTCCTCCTAATAATGTTAATTTGTCTCGTAACATCGAGAACAATGCACTCCTTGCCACATGGGACGCTGTTGAGACCACACCCCCTGAGGGAGAGGTAGCGTTCTATCAGGTTGAATTCAAGGACATGAGATCCTCCATTGCTAACACGCTGTTCATTGATCCAGGGTTTAGTTTCTCTAGTATATTCAATGTCAGCAATGCTCAGGGATATCAAGTGAGGGACTCATTTATTATGTGATTTACATGTACATGTACATGTGAATGGTGTACAATAAAATGGGCCAAAGTCTGGCACTTTAGTTTTTAGCCAAATTTGCCAAAAATGAAAAGGAGAAGATTTTTAATTCTTTTAATTTTTTCTGATACGTATATACATGTTTTTATGTTGTGTAGCAAGTTTGAGTTGATTCCGATCAAAATTAATTTTTTTATGAATTTTTAAAGTTACTCAAAAATTGGGCCAAAGTTCCTGTACTATATAGTACAGTAATTTCAACCAAATTTCATCAAAATTGGCTAAGAGAGAATTTTCCATTTTTATAAATTTTTATGATACATATACATGTTCTTATGTT
>NW_003551563.1:0-2384 GCF_000090795.2 Amphimedon queenslandica | reverse complement strand
TCATAATCATAACAGAATCCATTGTAGTATAGCAATCATAAGTACATACACACAATCAGCAATGGTTAGGTAATACACTCACTAATGTAACACACACTAATCTAATAATATAATAGACCTCTTTGTGTATATACAACACAGTTCCTGCTATGTTTATTAATTATACTATTTCATTATATTATATAGATGCTGTAGGGAAGTGGATGGAGGAAGGGAGTGTTGATCTAACTGTTACTCGTGTTAATATGCTTGGTGCTCCTGGAGCTGGTAAAACTTGTTCACAGCTCCTCCTACTAAATGAAGACCCACCCACTAATGACACCAGTACTCCCATCACCTGCCCTGCCGTTAGGGCTAAAAGAGTTGCCGTTTGCGATAAAACGATTTGGAATCGGGTGACTCGAGAAAAATTACTCGACCAATTAGTAGAATCAGCTTCACAAGAAAAGAAATCAAAAGAGCCTTCCCTGCCCGCAGTCTTCACTTTGCTAAATAATACTCAACCAGCAACAGAATTACGACCAGATCCATCTCCTACTCCACAGAAGAAGACTGATCAAGCAGTTTCATCATAGACGAAAGTTATCAAAGAAGACAAAGAGTATCATACCGAAGCAGTCATCCAGGAAATTTTAGCGAGTCAACCGAAAGGGATTCGTAAAAGCGATCATTGGCTGTACATTATTGATTCCGGTGGTCAGCCAGCATACCAGGAGTTACTGCCTTTATTCACTAGAGCAGCTTCTCTCAACATAATAACACTGGATCTATCTAAGCCTTTCAATGAGAGGTTTGATCTGATGTACAGGATCGATGGACAATACTTCCCATGCCACTCGAAGTCAACTCAGTTAGCATTCTTCCAGTCTGTAGTTTCAACTGGAGCTAGTTTTAAGCCTCTTGATATTTCGTGCATCTCCAAGAAACCAACACACTCCATGCATCTTGTATTGGGAACGCATTATGACAAGGTGAGCGATGCTACTCTAAAAGAAAAGGAAGAGATTCTAAAGTCTTCAATGTCTTCGTTGGAATCTTACTTGCAAAATTGCATTATTCATCACAAGAAGTCTATCATATTTCCTGTCAACACGATTGGTGGATCAGAAGAAAGAGCTAAATACAGTGACGAGATTTGCGAGGCAATATGGTATCGTGGCTCTGACGCTTCACTCAAAATTAAAATACCAATTCGATGGTTTGCATTTGAGCTGTCTTTGCCTGAGCAGAGTATTGTATCAGTTAAGGAAGCTTTATCTATTGGAGAAAGATACGGGATGAATGAGGAAGATACTAAACAAGCTTTGAGATATTTCCATAACGTGAGTCTCATGTTATATTATCCAGTAGTTATGAATGTCGTCTTTATCGATTCTAAGCCAATCCTCGAGATTCTCTCACAATTATTAGCTCTCACATATGTCACTGATAAAAATGCCCGAGCATTAATATTAATCAAGCCAGTTTCTCTATCTGTCGCTAATAATCTCAAGGAAGGATTCTTTAATGAAGATATTTTTGAGCATTTAAAATCAAAACTGAGGTGTTTTCCCTGCCAGAGTTCCAGTTGTCTGACCTAGTCAGACTCCTCCTTCACCTTAATATCATCACAGAAGTACGAAAGGGACACTACTTCATTCCTTATGCTCTTCCTTCATACAATGAATCAGTTTCAACTAAGGAGACTAATGCTAAGCCTCTTCTCATAGTCTGGAGGGAAGAGGAGAGTGAAGAGATACTACAGAGCAAGCAAATCCTACCAGTTCCTACAGGATTGTTCCCTTTAACCATTGTACACCTACTCAATCAGAAAGAATGTGTTACTGAATTCCCTCCGTCAGCACCACAGTATCACAAATTTCGAGATGCCATGTCCCTCAAGATAAAGATCACATCAAAGCACTTACTTCACCTCATCAACCGTTACACTCATATTGAAGTGTACTTTACTGGTCCTACCCAGCACTGTCCATTAGTATGTAAGCTACTCACAACAGCTATTGATAATAGCAGTGATGCCATGCACCTCAAGCATAATTACGTCAATGCATTTGCTTGCCCTAACAATGAGAGCTGCTACTGTATTGTAAATGAAGGTTACCATAAAGTAGCTGATTGTACAGTTTGTGGTGAATCTCCTGCTCTTAGCAATGACTACTGGACCTGGTTTAATGATGCACAAGGTATGTGTATACTAATAATTATTATTTATAATTTATCACTTGTGTATAGGACCTGCTGAGAGTAACAATGGAACACAAACAGAACAAGTTCATGACCAATCATCATATAAAAGTAAGGAATTTCCATGTTATTGTTATTATTATTATTTCTTTTATTCACTACAGACCTGTTAGACAAGAAGCCTCTAAAGAGTGACCTCC